>NW_017890625.1:34886-42863 GCF_001540865.1 Ananas comosus | reverse complement strand
CCAAGCTATTTAGGTGACACTATAGAATACTCAAGCTTTGATCATCTATTTAGCATCAAAGAGGTTCACTAAAACCAATTATAGAGCAAGAGATTCAAGCCCTAGAGATCTACCATTAACAAGCACCAAGCTTACCTCTATGTGCTAGCTCCAATGGCCAAGAAGGGGAAGATGAAGATGATGATCCTTCTCCTTCACTTCTTCTCCACCAAATCCTCCTCCAAGATCCACCCTTATAGAGAGAGAGAGGAGAGCTAGAGAGAGAGAGGTCTTCTTTTGGTTGCAATGTGAGGGAGAATGAGAGGAAATGAGCCCCTAACCCTCTCTATACACTTTGCACATTTGCACAAAGGTTCCTCAACAATATGAGTTGTGCACAGCCCAAACTGGGCCATTTTCGGGTGCTGGGACCGGTATTTGGACTTGAGGGACCGGTCCCCGAAGGTCCCAAAAAACAGCATTTCCAGACTTAGCCAAATTTTCAGCTTTTTCACTGTTTTAGCTCCATTTTCGCTCGTTTTCGCTCGTTTGACCTCCGATTCATTTCAAATTGAACCGAGACTCTCCAAACATGTTTTCGAGCATGTTTTCATCATTTTTTCATCCCCGCTAATGCCGGATTTAGTTCATGATCCGACATAGCCTTTCGGGTCCCGTTTCCGCGCCTACGCGCACCGAATCGCCCGGATGCTTCCGAACTTCACCGAACTTCACCGGAACCTTTCAAATGGCTCTCTAACCAAATGTACACCGTAACTTAATGATTTTAGAAGTCCGGTACCTTACATTCTCCCCTCCTTAATAAGAGTTTCGTCCTCGAAACTAACTCATTTCAAACCCAAGTCACACCTCAACTCGACGTATCGAGCAACATAGGGTTCCAATGCACTTTTATACTCTGGGGTGGCCTTTCACTCATTGGAATCATCCAAAGGCCCACCACAGAGGATGTGAGACTAGATTCACTCACTTTTGCTAAGCGTAGCTCCGAAAGTGCATTACGAGTCTCCGTCATTCTTGGTGGTAGCGCAAGTCGAAGCTCAACGATTCTACGCGCTCCAACACCATTCACCATTCGGCATGCAAGAACTCTTCTTTGCATTCACTTTCCCCCTCGGGGCATTCCGATTCGATCACCAACATTGCTCAAAAGCAATATCATTGGTGCATCACCCAATCGCGAGTGTTCTAACCACATTCGGACCTTGCTCTACCGCGAGATGGCCTACCCCGGCATATCTCGACTTCCAATCCTCAAGAGAGCATTGTCCACAATTCCATGTGGCTATCTGGTATTCAAGTGTCTCCAAGAGACCACTTTCCCTTACCTCTCAATTGCCACTTCTAATCTCAAATCGCTCTACTACGAGATGGCCTACCCCGGCTCATCTCTCGAACCTCAATCCACGAAAGAGCGTTATCTTCAAGTTCTCCAACATAACCCAGCCTGCCTGGGCAAGTTTCACGCTCGGGGACCGGTCTCTCCTGCCAGGGGACCGGTTGCCCCGCACTGCGCAACCCTCAACCTCGGGGCAACCGGTCCCTCCCTCCTGGGACCGGTCCTCGAGAGCAAGCTCGCGTAGACCACATTCGGGAACCGGTCCCTCCCGGCAGGGACCGGTCCCCGAGAGCAAATCTGCCAAGTGCAGATTCTTGCACCATTGCTCTCGCGGACTCCATTGCAGTGCACTTTTGGTGCATTTGACTTCTTCGGCTTTTCCGAAGCACTCCCCTCGACAATTGGTCGATTTTGAGAGAAGTCCAACTCTCGTATTTCAAGAATTCACTTCCTTACTCCAACTCATCCACAGAGTCATCGGCTAAACCAATTACGTCGGCTTCCACAGGTGGACCAACGGTCACGAATACTACGTAGGCCTAGCGCCTAAACCTGTCGCAACTACGCATAGCGTCTCTCGCTCGGATCGTAGACCCAATCATCATTGGGCGAAATTCTCATTGGAGAATTCACACGCACTCCGAATAGGAGCAACCATGACTCCAAACCACATCAAGTCCTCGAGTTGGGTCATAATCAAACTCTTGGTATCTCATCGATCTCGCAATCCAATATGTGGCATTCCACTCTCCCGGGTCTAAGCTCGGACTACCGTCCTGATCAAAATTCTGCCCTACCCGTAGGTACCGGGCCGCTATCACTCACAGCTAACTGCGCCTGCCCAAAGGGCCCAGGCTCCACAGTCCACAAATGGTCCAGGCACGGATCGTCCCCAAGCGATACCCACCGTCGTCGTCCTACACAACATACTCTATCGAGCTATAAGTACCACTATCGGCCCCTAAGCACCTAGTGCGAGCCGCCAGCCTTACGAGTTCCATGGCTCGCTTCACACTTAGCACTGCTGAAGTGCTACTGCCATCACACTCTCTCGGCTGAATCAAATCCGCACTCTACGAGTATCTACACTCGAGCGCTCTATACGCCGTACTCTAAGTCCAGCATTAGGCAACCGTGCCTATGCACACCGGCCACACAGGCACGATTCGCCCACCTCAATTCGAGGCACTACTAGGCCCACGTGCCTATACTTGGCCAATAACCAATCGCTCTACCACGAGTCTCACTTTTCGTCCAACAATCATCACCAGCATTTTGCTAGTGCTATCTAGCTCTCTACCTGCTCCAGCAGGCGCTACACTCTCACGACATAAGCATGCTCGGGTATCTACACCAACCCGTTCACTTGGTCCCTACTATACCAATGCACAAATAGTAGCGAACGACCACAAGTTAAATGCATGCAATTTCTTAAGTCTACATCATGCAGAAGCGTATGATTGCTTTAATTAACTCATACCTGGCACGATGTCGCGCTCCTCGACCCCAGTAGGTCGCTCCGCTTGAGCGGCAAACACTCGACTACTCGGAGCCGACCGGGTCACCTCAAGCTGATGTTGCGCCATCGCACGTCCCGTGGATACGACAGCAGGCGGAACTCCACCAAACTGCCTCGGAGCCATCGGGGCGGATGCTGCAGTCGGGGCAGGCGACAATCCCTCTGGGCACTGACGGCTAATAAGCCCCGCCTGACCACACCTGAAGCACCGTCCCGCTTTATGCTCACAGTTTCCTGCGCGATGCTCCCCCCTGCAGATCACACATCGCAGGGGTCCCTGGCTCTCGGACTGCCTACTCGGGTACTTCGGGGGTTTCTTGGAACTCGACTGTCCCCCCGAGCTACCGCCAGGTCGTTTCTTCTCCTTGTCTTTCTCGGACACCTCGCGCTCCTCTCGCACGTGGGCATCACCATGCTCCGCCCACAATGCTCAATCAAAAACCTCGGCAAAAGTCGTGAGCTTGAACAGCTGCACCGCTTTATATATCCACGGCCGAAGTCCCGGCAAAACCACTCGGCTCGATCCGCGTCATCCTTAACAACATCTGGGACGCAATCTATGATATGGGAGAACTCCTGTTCGTAGTCCGCCACTGAACGGTCTCCCTGCCTGAATCTGCAGAACTTCTTCTTCAACTTCCGCTTCTCGATGTCGGGGAAGTAATTTCCAAACATCTCCCTCTTGAACTCCTCCCAGAGCATTGGTGGAAGGTCAGAGGGTCGATCCCGCTTCAACCGCTTCCACCACACCTTCGCCGCTTTTCCAAGGCAATGGGTGGCGAGATACACATTGTCTTTCTTCGAGGTATAGAGATCCTCAAAAAGTGTCTCCATTGAGTCAATCCATGACTCCACCATCGACGGCTCCACTTTCTCCCCTTCAAAGATTGGTGGGTTGAACTTCTTGAGTCTGATAAGAGCCGTCAACGAGCGCTCTCGCTCTATCTCCTCGGCCGCCACATCGGGTATCGCCGAACCCGAAGCTGCCGGAGGAGCACTTGCTGGCGGGGAATGCGCCGCCGCCGGAGCTGCCGCAATGCCCACACCCTCAGCCGCATTAGGCGCGCGAGCCGAGGGCACGGGCGGACCACGGCCTTCAACTGCCGTCGCGGCCGCCGCCGCCACCTGCTGCTCCAAAAGTTCCTGGAGCCGCTCGACCTGACTGGTTAGCGCGGTAACTTGCGCTCGTAACTCCTGCACCTCGCTAGGCCCAGCAGGCTCTGGCGCCACCGGAGGTCCAGCCTGCTCTGGCACCACGGGAGGTGGTGCCGGAACGGATCTACGTACGTAGCGTCTCGGGGACATCAGCTCCTGAAACGCAAACATTTGGTTAATCATCTTAACCCGTTAAACTCGCGCAATTACGAGATAAAACGACTCAACATCGCAAATTAGGCGGGAGCACACAAGTGTACTCGTTCTAAACTCTTAGTGTCATGTTGTCGGCCGCCCAACACAACCACTTCAAGTCAAGAATTAATACCACTTGAATCCGTCTCTAGTAACTACTAGAAACATACTATCAACAACTTCGACCCAATCGAATCAACTCCCGCCACAACGCATAGGTTCACGTCACTCACGCACCTATAGCCTTAAGGTTTCCGTCCTAGGGTCTCCTAGGTCAATCCTAGACTCTCTCTTTGCTTGCTCTTAACTCGCTCTGATACCATTTTATCTGTCACGCCCCGAGACCGCTACCAATTTGGTCCGATCCGGGCGCGTCGAACAGACGCCGAACGGACAGCACCTCCCCTGTCCGCCCAAGGCTAAACAACAGGATCATGTACAACAAGTTCCCAGGAAATCAACTTGAATACATACATGATCAAAACAATAGCGAGGGCACAACCAGTGCCGAACATTACAAGAGCAAGCATCACAAGCATAAACAAGTGAATAAAAGAGAGATATAACTATCTATTACATCACATTTGACATTCAACATTTAATACAACTTGGTTACATTTAAGCTTCCAAAATGAATACATAATCATCTCACATGTATATAATGCTAGCTATCCAAAATACATCATGTCATCTATAACCATGCACACGAGGGTGCTCTAGTACAATAGGAAAGCTCTACTAGCTAGCTAGGGCGCTACGCCCTTACCGAGATCACCTGCCGGTCCGCTCACGTGTGTACCTGTACCCCAAAACCACATGGGGTGAGAACTATATAAATATAGTGCCCAGTGGGTTCGGCCGCCGACTCCGCCGATCTTCCCACTAGGTCTAAGTTAGCACAGATAGATTGATAGAGAGATAGATAGATATTGAACTGCAACTATGATCTATTGTGCCATCAAATGCAAGCAATGCATGAAATATCGTCTAGCAATAAGCCTACTATCATGATAATGTGCTTCAACAATGTAATGAATACAAATACGACACAGTTATGCAATCCACTAACATATACTATGTCTAATCAGGGTGTGAATGCAAATCCACTTATGCTATTCATGTCATTACCAAATCCACTAGGCTACCCCGCCTAAGATCTCAAATCTCATAGGTACTCACACCACAACCTAGTAGGTGAAGAGGTGAAGAGCTACCCCGCTCTTCGCCCTGACTGATGTCTCAAATCTCATAGGTGAGGAGCTACCCCGCTCTTATCTCACCCGTCTCACATCTCAAAGGTCATAGATGAAGAGCTACCCCGCTCTAATCTCATAGATAATGAGCTGCCCCGCTCAATCTCATAGGGAAAAGGCTACCCCGCCCTTCGCCCCAACTCACGTCCCAGTCCAATGGGTGAGGAGCTACCCCGCTCGTATCCCACCCAATGAGCTAGCCCGTTCGTGAGCTACCCCGCTCGTGTAACAACTCCGGAGTGCACTGCTTGTGTGGAGCGACCACCACAAGCTCAAAACAGACTATGTGAGTATGATCCAATCCTTGCCAACTGAGGATACCCTGTTAACTAGGGTTAACAAACACTCGAAAGCCCACCTATCCCTAGGTACATGTCAAGTGTCTCAATTACACTAAGGTCTCATCCAACGTGTCATGACTAGGAAACTCACTTATTCCCTATGTTCAATGCCATAGTGTTTCTTTTACACTAAGTTCCAATGCCGCTCGTCATGTATTTAACATTATTTACATGCCACTCGTCCAAGTTATAAATGTTTTCTATACATTAGTTCACATGTCACTAGTTTTCATCATCAAGTCCAAGTTCTCTATTCTCTTATCATCATAGGATCTCATGTCACAATCCTAATCCTCATGCATTCTAGATTTAGGTGTCAAGTCCATAATACTACACAACTAGACATGCATGCAAGGAAAGTAGAAATGTTATTAATACATACATCCTACAATGCATAAGAACTATATGTGCAATATGACCAAAAATCTAACTCGGACATAGAAGAAAGCCCGATTGCTTCGGATGGACACCCCCCACCTTTAGGTGATGCCACGAGCCCACGATTCCGATTTCGCGATTTTAGGAAGCTTTCGCCGCGAGCTGCGGCAATCTGTACCTCAACAAGCCTTTTCTTCAATATCTTCGCACCCGCTCGACGAATCGACGAACCGACTTCGCCAACGCGTCGGAATACCTAGCAGTTAGGTTTACAACCACTAAATTTAGATCAAAACCCTTGATTTCCAAAAATCCTATTTTTAACCCTAGGTTTGCTACCATTGCAAAACCCACCATTAAACCTCTAGATTCAAGCTTAGATCATCTATTTAGCATCAAAGAGGTTCACTAAAACCAATTATAGAGCAAGAGATTCAAGCTCTAGAGATCTACCATTAACAAGCACCAAGCTTACCTCTATGTGCTAGCTCCAATGGCCAAGAAGGAGAAGATGAAGATGATGATCCTTCTTCTTCACTTCTTCTCCACCAAATCCTCCTCCAAGATCCACCCTTATAGAGAGAGAGAGGAGAGCTAGAGAGAGAGAGAGAGGTCTTCTTTTGGTTGCAATGTGAGGGAGAATGAGAGGAAATGAGCCCCCAACCCTCTCTATACACTTTGCACATTTGCACAAAGGTCCCTCAACAATATGAGTTGTGCACAGCCCAAACTGGGCCATTTTCGGGTGCTGGGACCGGTCTCTAGACTTGAGGGANCATCGGGTATCGCCGAACCCGAAGCTGCCGGATGAGCACTTGCTGGCGGGGGATGCGCCGCCGCCGGAGCTGCCGCAATGCCCACACCCTCAGCCGCATTAGGCGCGCGAGCCGAGGGCACGGGCACGAGCGGGCAGCCGCCGCCACCTGCCGCTCCAAAAGTTCCTGGAGTCGCTCGACCTGACTGGTTAGCGCGGTAACTTGCGCTCGTAACTCCTGCACCTCGCTAGGCCCAGCAGGCTCTGGCGCCACCGGAGGTCCAGCCTGCTCTGGCACCACGGGAGGTGGTGCCGGAACGGATCTACGTACGTAGCGTCTCGGGGACATCAGCTCCTAAAACGCAAATATTGGTTAATCATCTTAACTCGTTAAACTCGCACAATTACGAGATAAAACGACTCAACATCGCAAATTAGGCGGGAGCACACAAGTGTACTCATTCTAAACTCTTAGTGTCATGTTGTCGGCCGCCCAACACAACCACTTCAAGTCAAGAATTAATACCACTTGAATCCGTCTCTAGTAACTACTAGAAACATACTATCAACAACTTCAACCCAATCGAATCAACTCCCGCCACAACGCATAGGTTCACGTCACTCACGCATCTATAGCCCTATGGTTTCCGTCCTAGGGTATCCTAGGTCAATCCTAGACTCTCTCTTTGCTTGCTCTTAACTCGCTCTGATACCATTTTATCTGTCACGCCCCGAGACTGCTACCAATTTGGTCTGATCCGGGCACGTCGAACAGACGCCGGACGGACAACACCTCCCCTGTCTGCCCAAGGCTAAACAACAGGATTATGTACAACAAGTTCTCAGGAAATCAACCTGAATACATTCATGATCAAAACAATAGCGAGGGCACAACCAGTGCCGAACATTACAAGAGCAAGCATCACAAGTATAAACAAGTGAATAAAAGAGAGATATAACTATCTATTACATCACATTTGACATTCAACATTTACATCCATTCAACCTTTAATACAACTTGATTACATTTAAGCTTCCAAAAT
>NW_017890625.1:0-33212 GCF_001540865.1 Ananas comosus | reverse complement strand
AACTAGGGTTAACAAACACTCGAAAGCCCACCTATCCCTAGGTACATGTCAAGTGTCTCAATTGCACTAAGGTCTCATCCAACGTGTCATGACTAGGAAACTCACTTATTCCCTACGTTCAATGCCATAGTGTTTCTTTTACACTAAGTTCCAATGCCACTCGTCATGTATTTAACATTATTTACATGCCACTCGTCCAAGTTATAAATGTTTTCTATACATTAGTTCACATGTCACTAGTTTTCATCATCAAGTCCAAGTTCTCTATTCTCTTATCATCATAGGATCTCATGTCACAATCCTAATCCTCATGCATTCTAGATTTAGGTGTCAAGTCCATAATACTACACAACTAGACATGCATGCAAGGAAAGTAGAAATGTTATTAATACATACATCCTACAATGCATAAGAACTATATGTGCAATATGACCAAAAATCTAACTCGGACATAGAAGAAAGCCCGATTGCTTCGGATGGACACCCCCCACCTTTAGGTGATGCCACGAGCCCACGATTCCGATTTCGCGATTTTAGGAAGCTTTCGCCGCGAGCTGCGGCAATCTGTACCTCAACAAGCCTTTTCTTCAATATCTTCGCACCCGCTCGACGAATCGACGAACCGACTTCGCCAACGCGTCGGAATACCTAGCAGTTAGGTTTACAACCACTAAATTTAGATCAAAACCCTTGATTTCCAAAAATCCTATTTTTAACCCTAGGTTTGCTACCATTGCAAAACCCACCATTAAACCTCTAGATTCAAGCTTAGATCATCTATTTAGCATCAAAGAGGTTCACTAAAACCAATTATAGAGCAAGAGATTCAAGCTCTAGAGATCTACCATTAACAAGCACCAAGCTTACCTCTATGTGCTAGCTCCAATGGCCAAGAAGGAGAAGATGAAGATGATGATCCTTCTTCTTCACTTCTTCTCCACCAAATCCTCCTCCAAGATCCACCCTTATAGAGAGAGAGAGGAGAGCTAGAGAGAGAGAGAGAGGTCTTCTTTTGGTTGCAATGTGAGGGAGAATGAGAGGAAATGAGCCCCCAACCCTCTCTATACACTTTGCACATTTGCACAAAGGTCCCTCAACAATATGAGTTGTGCACAGCCCAAACTGGGCCATTTTCGGGTGCTGGGACCGGTCTCTAGACTTGAGGGACCGGTCCCCGAAGGTCCCAAAAAACAGCATTTCCAGACTTAGCCAAATTTTCAGCTTTTTCACCGTTTTAGCTCCATTTTCGCTCGTTTTCGCTCGTTTGACCTCCGATTCATTTCAAATCGAACCGAAACTCTCCAAAGATGTTTTCGAGCTTGTTTTCATCATCTTTTCATCCCTGCTAATGCCGGATTTAGTTCATGGTCCGACATAGCCTTTCGGGTCCCGTTTACGCGCCTACGTGCACCGAATTGCCTGGATGCTTCCGAACTTCACCGAACTTCACCGGAACCCTTCAAATGACTCTCTAACCAAATGTACACCGTAACTTAATAATTTTAGAAGTCCGGTACCTTACACATAATGTCCATACCGTGTTCTAACAGCCGTTTTTGACACATCCTCAGGCCTGATCTTCAACTGGTGGTATCCCGACTGCAAGTCGATATTGGAATACACACTAGACCCCTGGAGCTGATCAAACAAATCATCAATCCTCGGTAATGGATACTTATTCTTGATCGTGACCTTATTGAGTTCACGATAATCCACGCACAAGCGAAACGATCCATCATTCTTCTTGACAAATAGGACTGGTGCTCCCTAAGGTGACACACTCGGTCGCACAAATCCCTTGTCCAGAAGATCTTGCAACTGTGCCTTCAGCTCCTTCAGTTTCGCTGGTGCCATCCTATAGGGTGCCTTTGAGATTGGAGTAGTCCCGGGAACGAGATCTACCACAAACTCGATCTCTCTATCAGGCGGCATGCCTGGAAGCTCTGCTGGAAACACATCTCCAAACTTCCGTACTATAGGAATATCCTCAATCCTAGGGGCGTCTACATCGCCCCGGAGCACAACAGTAGCCAAATAGGCTACGCAGCCTCTGCTGATCAACTGTCTAGCTCAAGAGGAGCTAATCGTCGTCGCAAACAGCGAACTCTGGCATCCTCGGTACACAACCTCCGCCTGCCCCGGCTCTCTAAATGTCACTGTTCGATTCTTACAATCGATAGTGGCGTAGTATTTGGTCAACCAATCCATGCCCAAAATAATATCAAACTCTCCGAGTTTATACAAAGCTAGCAAGTCCACGGGCATGGCCCAATCTCCAACCTGAACAGGGCAACGGGGGGGGGGTGAGGCAAAACTCTCGAATATCCAAAGAGTGATCGGGTACTACAACTCGTCCCAGATACAACAAAGACGTCAGTGGGATGCCATGCAACTCGACAAATAGTCAGTCTATGAATGAATGCGATGCACCGGTATCAAATAATGCTCGTACTCGAATACCATAAAGTAAAATGATACCTGCGACCACATTCTCGGCTGCTACCGCCTCCTCAGTCTGGGCCGCGCACATGCGCCCGCTAGAGGGTTGCCGTGATCCCTCCAACTGCCGTTGCACAGGTGGCCGCCCGGCCTGCTCGTGTGCAGAAGGTGTCCCCTGGCTGGGACTCGGTGAAGCTAGTGTAGATGCCGAAGATGGCGCTGGCGACGGACCCCTCGGACAGTCCGACTGGAAGTGGCCCTCCTCGCCACACAGATAGCACCTACCCTGACTGCGTGAACACTGCCGCGGGTAGTGAGGACCACCACAGATCACGCAGCGCGGTGCCTGGCGACGATCGGGTCCTCCTCACTGAGTAGACGAGCCACGTCCTCGCGGCTGGCTCCGGCTCCTGGGATGCCTTGGCGGCCTCCGTGAGTGCATCTGGCTCGCACCCTCAGCCGCAGGCCTCTTGCCTTTCCCTTTCTCCAAGCCTTCGTGACACTCCTGAAGGTCTGCCGCTCCAGCCTCCACG
Source organism: Ananas comosus (assembly GCF_001540865.1). NCBI lineage: Eukaryota > Viridiplantae > Streptophyta > Magnoliopsida > Poales > Bromeliaceae > Ananas > Ananas comosus. Next base: position 30,240 of record NW_017890625.1, on the reverse strand, counting down.
ATGAGTGCACGGTTCACAACCTCCCGGTAGGTTTGGAGGTTGGAGGATTGCACCAACCGAAAGATCGAAGGCCACAATCCACGCTAAAAAATATGGGCCTTGTCCTCGTCGTCCCGCACTACGAAGGGTACACAGTGAAGTAGCCGAGAAAACTCTCTCTCTTACTCGGCCACTGTCCGCTCCTCCTAGCGCAAGCTGCACAGGTCCTACTCCATTTTTCTCTTGACGTTGGTAGGGAAGTAGTGCGCCAGAAGAAGCTCCTTGAACCTCGCCCAAGAAATTGCTGCTAAATCAGTGTTGGGGTTGTCTTGGATATCAACCACCAATGATAGGCCTCGCCATCCAAGTGATGTGTGGCGAGCCAAATGCTATCCCTTTCCTCAACAAAGGTATCTCGAAAAAGCTTCTCCATGTGCATCAACCACTTCTTAACAATCCAGTGGTCGACCTTCTCGCCGTCAAAGATCCTCGGACTGCACCTCCTGAACTCGCTGAGGCGATCCATGAGCCAATCCCGCTCGGCTCCCTCGGCCATAAGAGGGAAAGCTGCCCTCGCCGCAGGTATCTGAACTAGTGGTGCTGCGACCACTTCCTCCCGAGGTGCGGTCGCAGGTGCCGCATGCGAAGAACTGGGTGCGGGGGATTGCGCCCTCTGCGCGACGTCCACTACAGGTGCTGGCGGTGTGGGAACCTAAGTCTCCCTAGAAGCTGCTGCCTGCTATAGCAAGAGATCCTCCAGGTGCTTCATCCGCACCTCCTGCCGCTGTGCCACCTCGTCCTGTCGTTGAGCGGCCGCCGCTTGCTGTGCTACAAGGTCAGTGAGGGCCGCAAGCTGGGATCTCAAGTCGCGGACCTCAGTAGATCCGGAAGTTGCAGAGGTTTCGACCTCCTCGAGCTGTGCCGCATCGTCCGCTCCGTCAGATTGGGAGCGTGTAACCGGCATCGTCACTACAACATCGTAAAAGCGTAAGTTAGTAACCCACGTTGTCGAATCCCCGCTCAAACAACAATACCCAAATCATGCGAAAGTAAGGAAGTGTTATTCACAACTAACTCCCAATGTTACGTTGTCGGCCGCCAACGTAACCCTCCGCGAAGTTAGAAGCCATACACTCCGATCCAACTCCAACTTTTTAGAGTTATCATAAAACCCAATTGAAATACTTTCGCTTACAAGTCAAATAGACCTCGTCTCTCACGAGCCTATATCCTATAGTCCAACCGGCCTAAGGTTTGCTAGGTCCTCTAAGACTCAACCCTAGGCTCTGATACCAAACTAATCTGTCACGCCCCGGGACCGGCAGAGGCCCTCCCGGTAGCGCACCCAGACCCGCCATATGTCTACACATATAAGGCGTCTACACATATAAGGCGTCTACAACAACAACGGAAATAAAGCAAGAGATGATCTACAACTAGGGATATCAGAGCAAGTACACAACTATAATCTATGATAAGAGTAGATGGAACAACTAAGTAATAAAGAGGAAACATAAGGTTATACAATAACCATCACCAAAAAGTACACAAAATGGGTGGTCTCTATTACACTGATACAGCTCTCAACCTCTCCAAAAAGAAAATAATGAGAGGTAGACCACCTATCAACGTGTCCCTCAAAGCCAAGCTAGCTCGGGGCGATACCCTTTCCGCGGTCCCTAGCCTCTCCCGGCGTGGAAGGCTCTGAAATAACATCAAGAAAAAGAGGGCGTGAGAACTATAATTTATAGTTTTCAATGGGCAATTACTAACCTCAACTCAATGCACCACTAGGCCCTAAAAGAAAAGGGTAAGTCCAAAAGCAACAAAAATAATAAATGAATTGCATTTATGAAAGTATGATTAAAATGCTAAACTACTATGTCGCAAATAAACATGATGTCACATGTGTTATACATCTACTTTATCAAAATGAAGTATGTCCAAGCATGACTAATATGTCCCAACATAACGAGAAAGTAGGTATCATGACCCACTATATCAATGTATGATGAATATGCTCTATCATGGCAGCAAAGTATACTATGATGCAACAAATAAGACTATTATGTATACTACAAGTCCCAACACTATGCTATAAGCATGTCAAGGTAATCAAACTACTAAGCCTATCTAGTAGCGATAGCCATTTTCCGGTTCAATGTCATTGTTTCCAACATGTTCTAGGACCTACATAGTGTAGTCCAGCTTGTGCCACCTAAGTGTCGGTGGTAGTTCCAGCATTCCTACACTAGGAACGAGTCTATCCCTCCCGACCCCGTAGGTTTCTCGATACCGCACGAGCGAGCATAAGTCGCGTAGGCCAACTCCGGAGTGTCGGCTTGTAGGGAGCGACCCTCACAAGCATGTGCGAATGAGCACAAATGGCAAACAAGCGTAATCATCGTCTCAAGTACCTAATCATCATGTCTCTAACATGGTAATAGTCACTAGCATCTCAATGATCTAGCTCTAGGTCACAATGTGAAGTTCCAATATTTACTAAGTTTAGTGCCCCTTTATGACACTTAGACATTTCGATGTACAAACATGTTCCAATTCTCTCAATGGCCCTATCCACTAGGTTCACACATAACCCGAGCTCAATGCCGCTTTATGACATTAGCTCACAATTTCACATGTCAATCTAGTCCATTGCTCCTTTATGGCATTATAATAATTCCATGTCCAACTAGGGTTTAAGTCTAATGGCACTTTACATAGATCGATTCTACTCTATAAACAGGAACCCAAGTCTCCCATAAGAATGCTACTGCACACATAAGCCTCATATGCAAGTTCCCTACTTTATAGGGGTCCAAAAATACAATGCATGTAATATAGCCATTTTAAGCATTCTAAAATTCATAATAAATACATTTATTATGAAAATGCATGAATTTTTACTCTACGAAGCATAAAACATAGGATATGAGAATTTCTCATATGCTAGGCTAGGTCAAACCCACCGAACCGTCTCGAAACCCTTCGTTTCGCCGAACGGAGTTGTCCACAAGTCTCTAAGTACCCTAAAGGTAAGGAGCGAAGAGATAAACAAACGTTACGAGCAACTCTAGGCTCAAACATTAACCACCACAAGCAAAGGGGCAAAAACTCACCTAGGAAGTAGAAAATCTCTCTCAAGCTCCAAAAGAAAGCTAGAACCCTTCCAATGGAACCTAGAGAAAGGTTCTAATCCAAAAAATTGAGCTCCAAAAGGCCTAAAATCAAAATGCCCAAAATCAACCCTAAAACCTCATTCTGGGGTTTCATCTCCTAAAAACCAACAAAACATGGTCTAGAGGAAAGAAATGAGCAACTAACCTCCTTAGAAGCTCCAATCCAAGCTCCAAGGGTGAAGATCTCCTCTCTTGCAAGCTCCAAGACAAAGCCTCCAAGCACAAAGAAGGTGGGAAGAGAAGGAGAGAAAAATGCTCCGAGTCCTCAAGCTAGATCCTCCTCCTCTTCTTCTCCTTCTTCTTCTTCTCTTCCTTCTTCTCCTTCTTCTCTCTAGGGTGTTCGGAGAATGGGAGAATGAGAAATGAGAAAAGGGAGAGGGTGAAATGGCCATATAAGCCATCAAATGTAACAAAATCCAAAGAGGCCCCTCAAATTTCCAATATTGCATCAGCCCGGACTGGGCAGTTTTCGGACTGAGGGACCGGTCTCCCCGACATGGGACCGGTCTCTCAGCCTGCCCCGAAAATCCAACGTTCGGGAACCGGTCTCTCCACGTGTGGACGTGCTCGGGGACCGGTCTCATCCGCCAGGGACCGGTTGCCTCAAGGTTGCCGCAATACTGTTCCGGGGGGACCGGTCTCTCCCAGCCAGGGACCGGTCCCCGAGAGTAAAAACTCTCAGGACTCGTCCAGAACCTAGGTTTTCGAACTTTTTAGGTCGGAAAACATTCTACGACCCTCCACCAAGCGTGGAAAAGCTCGAAACACATCCAATCACTAGAATCTCGCAATTTGCACAGGTCCAGTGTGCTACACGCCATATCCTGCAGCACAAGAAACATGAGGTAGCAAGCACAAATCAACCTTCGAGCCTCCAAGCTCGATATTCCTCGAGATTAAATCTCGAATACCCCGCACTCGCACGTGCCTATGATCTTATGGTCATCCTATGGTCGACCAAACCAATGGTTCAGTTAGAAAACTTGTAAATGCAGTTGTAGTTATTTCACACTCTGATACCATCTTAATCTGTCGCGCCCCAAGGCTGATTTTAAAAGCCTTTTTAAAATCCATTACTATTTTGAAAACAGAGTTGCGGAAGACGTGCAATTTTTTTTTTCAACCTGGCTCACGTGACGTACAGACCCGCCACAAATACAAAATTCCTCTATTCACTCGGACAGAGTCTCCTTTGTATTTGTACGGCGTACCAACAACATCAACAGGATCACAACCATCAAAGTGATTACATTTTGGGAGCCGGGACAGAAGGAGTTTACGTATCGAGCTTGTAAAAGCTCGTGCTTCACCGCGACGGTGTCGGCGATGAGGGCGAGAAAGTTGGTGAAGAGCGGTTGCGCGGCTTATTTGGCAACCGTTGTGGAGGTTGATTGAGTGGCTTCGACTCTCGAGGAGTTGTCGGTGGTGTGGGAATTTCCGGATGTATTCCCCGCGGAGTTACCCGGGATGCCGCCAGACCGGGACATTGAGTTCGTGATAGACTGAGTTCCCAGGACCACGCCTATCTCGAAGGCTCTGTACCGCATGGCGCCGGCTGAGTTGAGGGAGTTGAGAGATCAGCTGCCGAATCTTCTCGACAAGGAGTTCATTAGGCCAAGCGTATCACCGTGGGGAGCCCCGGTGTTGTTTGTATGCAAGAAGGGTTGATCTTTTCGACTCTGTGTGGACTACCGCGAGTTGAACAAGGTTACTATCAAGAATAAGTACTCGTTACCCGAATTGATGACTTGTTTGATCAGCTACAGGGGTCGCGTGTGTACTCTAAAATAGATCTCCAATCCGGCTATCACTAGTTGAAGATAAAGCCGGAGGATGTGCAGAAGATCGCGTTTCGCACGCGGTATGGACATTATGAATTCACGGTTATGCCGTTCGGGCTCACCAATGCCTCGGCAGCATTCATGGACTTAATGAACTGTGTCTTCAGAGCGCACTTGGACCGATTTGTCGTAGTCTTCATTGACGACATTTTGGTCTATTCGCACAGTGACGAGGAGCATGCAGAGCATTTGCGGATGGTGCTTCAAATCCTTCGGGAGGAGAAGCTATACGCAAAGTTGAAGAAGTGTGACTTTTAGCTCCGAGAGGTTGCTTTTCTTGGGCATGTTATTTTCGAGGGCGGTGTTTCCGTTGATCCGAGGAAAGTTGAGGCAATCAAGGATTGGCCACGCCCAACGAATGTTGCAGAGGTCCGAAGCTTTGTGGGCTTGGGGGGCTACTATCGACGATTTGTGGAGGGTTTCTCGAAGATCGTGATTCCACTTACCCATCTGACGCAGAAGGGCACCAAATTCATTTGGAGTGACGAGTGTGACCGGAGTTTCAAAGGGTTGAAGGAAAGATTGACTTCGACTCCGGTACTCACCCTACCGGTGCAAGGCGAATACTATGTGGTCTATAGCGACGCATCCTATCTGGGTTTGGGGTGTGTTCTAATGCAAGGCGGGAAGGTAATCACGTATGCGTCCCGACAGCTGAAGAGCTATGAAAAGAACTACCCCATTCACGATTTAGAGTTGGCGGCGGTGATCTTTGCCTTAAAGCTATGGAGGCACTATTTATATAGTGCACACTGCGAGATCTACACCGACCATAAAAGCTTGAAATACTTGTTTACTCAGAAGGAGCTGAATATGCGGCAGCGGCGGTGGTTGGAACTATTAAAGGATTATGATGTTGATATTCTTTACCACCTCTGCAAAGCGAACGTAGTCGCGGATGCGCTCAGTAGGAAGTCGACGGAGAACCTTGCAGTATGGGTTACAAAGCAAACGCCCCTGTGGAAAGAAATGGGGCGAATGGATCTCGAGGTTGTAGCTCCGGAGGTTCCTGCTAAATTGTCGATGCTTGTTGTCCAACCGACCTTATTGGAGAGGATCAAGAGTTTGCAACTTGCGGACCCGAGTCTCCAAAAGGTGCGGCGCAACGTCGAGGAGGGACGTGGCGGAGATTTTTGTTTGGATGCCGGTGGTGCACTTTGGCTTCGAAACCAGTGGTGTGTACCCGAGAACGAGGAGCTTCGCAAGCTAATTCTGCAAGAAGCATATTGGTCTCCCTATGGTCTTCACCCGGGTGGCACCAAGATGTCATGACTTAAAGATGCAGTATTGGTGGTCGGGAATGAAGGCTGATATTGGGCGCTTCGTGGCGAAGTGCTTAGTATGCCAACAGGTGAAAGCGGAGCGTCGATTTCCAGCGAAAAAACTTCAAAGTTTACCTATCCCCATTTGGAAATGGGAGGATATATTGATGGATTTCGTGGTTGGCTTGCCTCGTTCGACGGTGGCCACGACGCGATTTGGGTAATTGTGGATCGTTTGACAACGTCGTCACACTTTTTGTCGATCCTTACTACTTGGGCAGGCAATAAGCTAGAGTAGGTATATCTTGATGAAATTGTGAGGTTACACAGTGTCACGCCCCGGGACCGGCGGAGGCCCTCCCAGTAGCGTGCCCAGACCCGCCATATGTCTACACATATAAGGCGTCTACGATAAAAGCGGAAGTAAAAGTAAGAGATAGAACAAATATAAAAAATAAAATAACTAGCAACTAGAGATATCAGAGCAAGCAAAGCTAGACAATAAAGAAATCATAAGTAGTACAATATCTGTCTCAAAAGTACAAAAACGGTGGTCTCTAATACACTGGTAGAACTCTCAACCTCTCCAAAGTAAAACACAACGAGAGGTAGACCACCTAGCGAATCGNAGAGCTGACCAAAATCCAAATTTTTGGGTTTTGGTGCAAGGCTTCGTACCACACTCCACGGGACACGTGCCACAGGTCGGAACACAGTCAACGACCTACCAGGAAATCTGGAAAAGCTCAGAGTACGACCAATCACTCGAACCTCGCAATTTGCAAAGGTCCAGTGTGTTACACACAGGGTACCGAAATCAATTGTGTCGGATCGAGACCCCCGGTTTACTTCACACTTTTGGAACAGCCTGCAGGAAGCTTTGGGCACACGGCTCGATTTCAGCACTGCATTTCATTCTCAGACATATGGGCAAATAGAGAGGACCATTCAGACTCTGGAGGATATGTTGCGGGCATGTGTCATTGATTACAAGGGGAGTTGGTGTAAGCACCTACCAATGGCCGAGTTCGTCTACAACAATAGTTATCATGCTAGCGTGGGGGTGGCACCGTTCGAGGCACTTTTTGGGCTGAAATACCGATCTCCCATTCATTAGAGCGATGTGGGCGAACGTAAGGAATTTGGCCCCGATGTGTTGCGGGAGGCCGAAGGGAAGGTCCACCTTGCTCGCAAAAGATTACTCACGACGCAGTCTCGACAGAAATGTTATTCAGATAAGCGCCGACGAGACTTAGAGTTTGCAGTGGGCGACCAGGTCTTTTTGAAGGTGTTGTCCATGAGAGGTGTGAAAAGGTTCGGGGTACGGGGGAAGTTGAGTCCACGATACATTGGACCCTACGAGGTATTGGAGCGGATTGGAACGGTGGCTTACCGGCTTGCGTTGTCGCTGAAGCTTGCAGATGTGCATAATGTATTCCACGTCTCCAACCTTTGTAAGTATGTTCACGACCCCGATCATGCCTTATTGTATGAGCCGCCGAAACTTCAAGAGGATATGAGATACGAAGAGTTTCTGGTGATGTTCTTAGCTCGAGAAGTGAGTAGATTGAGAAACCGCGAGACTCCCTATGTTAAGGTTCGGTGGAGCAATCATGATGATCGCGAAGCCACTTGGGAGCTCGAGGCCGAGATGAAGACGCATTATCCTCACTTGTTTGAGGACTGAATTGAGGTATGGGTTTAAAGTTTAAATTGAGTTTAAGTGAGTTGAGTTCGTTTCGAGGACGAAACTCTTTTTAAGGTGGGGAGGATGTAAGGAAGTGAATTCTTGAAATCCGAGAGTTAGATTTCGTTTAGAATCGACTGGTTGTCGATTGGGTATGCTTCGGAAAGTCCGAAGATATCAAAAATGCATAAAGTGCATTGAGGAGGACCCGCGAGAGCAAGCTGTGCAAAATCTGCACAAGTTGCGGGTTTTGTGCTCTCAGGGACCGGTCCCTCTGGGAGGGGACCGGTTCCCGTAAGCATGTGGGGGTTGAGCTGATGCTCAACCTACCGAAGTTGCTCTCGGGGACCGGTCCTCCTTAAGAGGGACCGGTCCCCATATGCGTGAAAGGGTTGAGCTGAAGCTCAACCTGGGAAGAATTGCTCTCGGGGACCGGTCCTCCCTTAGAGGGACCGGTCCCCGCAGCCCGAAATGCCCAGAAATACGCTGTCACATACTTGCAAAGTTGAGGGGTTTTATGCAATTGTTGCATAAGTGAGAGCTATATGGGGGTGGAGAGCTCTTCTCCTCTCATTTCTCTCAACCTAAAACCTAATAGCTTCCCCTTCTCTCTCTCTAGAGCTCTTTGCTCTTTCCCTCTTCAAGGTGAAAGGAGTAGAAGGAGAAGAAGGTCAAGAAGAAGAGGAAGATCTCTTCTTCATCTTCTTCCTCAAGTTTGGGAGCAAGCTTGGGAGGTAGGCTCCAAACCTTATTAATGGTGGATTTCTAGGGTTAGATTTAAATACTCTAGAATTGGTTTTGGTTAAACCCTACGATGCTAGTGGTATCCTAATTGCATGTATATAGGGTTTGAATGGAGTAGATTGCATTAATTGCAACCTAGGGCTCTAAAATGGGTTTTTGGGAAATCTAGGGTTTTGATCTAAATTGGTCAGTTGTAAACCTAATTGCTAGATATTCTAAACGTGTTGGCGGTGACGGTTCGACTATTCGTCAAGTTGGTGTGGAGATATCTCCAAGCGAAGAGTGTTTCGGCTTCGTTTCCGCTCAAGAGGTCGTGGCGGCGACGAGTGATCGTGAGATTGGGTTTCCTACTGCGTAGCATCGCCAACAGGTGGGTGGTGACCATCCCGAAGCAGTTGAACTGCTCCCTATGTCTAAGTTTATTATTGATCAGTTTTGCATATTGAGCATGATATATATATAGGTTATTGTATTGAAAACTCTTAAATGATAATGAGTGGCATCTAGTAAATGTTGAACACGAGAACGAGTGGCATGAAAACCTTAGTGTAGTTGAAACACTAGGAGGTTGAGGATTGGATCGAACTCACTTAGTCTGTTTGCGCTTGTAGTGGTCGCTCCACACAAGCTGTGCACTCCGGAGTTTTGGTCACTAGAGGGGCAGTCGTGAGTTGCCCGGAAGTAGCTAGCTATCCTCAGGCAGTCTCGAGGGTAGTGAGTGATTAAAATCTCCTCTCCTATGAGACTTTGAGACGTGAGATGGTTGCGAACCTTCGGGTTAGCCGAGTGATTGGGTAATCTAATGAATTACATCATCATTGAACATGATAGTTTGGTAGTTAGCCTTTACTTATGTTGCATACATGATCATGGATTGAGGCATGGTAGAATACTTGCATTTCCTTCACTATGCTATCGCCTTCAAGTTATCTATCTATCTATCTATCTGCCTATGCCTGCTTAGACCTAGTAGGGAGATCGGCGGAGTCGGTGGCCGAACCCACTGGGAACTATTCATAGTTCTCACCCCACTTTGTTGCAGGGTCGAGCTTGAGTACACCCGGTGAGGATCGCGGTAAGGGCTTAGCGTCCTAGAGGTTATAGTAGATGCTTCCTATGTGCATTAGAGCTACCTTGTATATATATGAGAGTAGATGATGTATAGGTGGTGAGGTATCTGGATAATTGTAACCTTATGCTTACGTTTTGGAAGTTTAAATGTAATCGAGTTGTATTAAAAGTTGAATGTTTGTAATAGATAAGTATCTCTCTTTTGTTCACTTGTATGTACTCTACTTGTGATGCTTGCTCTTGGTTGTTTAGCACTGGTTGTGCTCTCACTGTTGTTGTATGATCATGTATGTATTCAAGTGATTTCCTGGGAACTTGTTGTACATGATCTCGTTGTGTAGCCTTGGGCGGACAGGGGAGGTCCTGTCCGTTCGGCGTTTGTTCGACGCGCCCGAACCGGACCAAATTGGTAGCGGATCTCGGGGCATGACAGATAAAGTGGTATCAGAGTGAGTTAAGAGCAAGCAAAGAGAGAGTCTAGGATTGACCTAGGATACCTTAGGACGGTAAACCTTAAGGCTATAGGTGCGTGAGTGCAACGTGAACCTATGACGGCGGCGGAAGTTGATCGATTGGGTCGAAGTTGGTGTTATGTCTCTAGTAGTTGCTAGAGATGGATTCAAGTAGTACTAGTTCTTGGCTCGAAGTGGTTGTATTGGTGGTCGACAACACGACGCCGAGAGTCTAGAATGAGTACGCTTATGTGCTTCCGCTCGATTGTAATGTTGAGTCGTGTTATTCCGTAATTGAGGCGACGTTGATGGGTTAAGTAATTAACCAAATGTTTGCATTTCAGGAGCTATGGCACCGAGGAGACGCTATGTTCATAGGACCGTTCCGGCACCACCTCCTGAGGTGCCAGAGCAAGCAACGCCTCCTGTGGCGCCAGAGTCAGCTAGGCCTAGTGAGGTGCAGGAGTTGCGAGCGCAGGTAATTGCGTTAACTGGTCGGTTCAATCGGCTCTAGGAGCTATTGGAGCGGCAAGTGGCGGCGGCGGCCGCGATGGCAACGGAAGACCGTGATCCACCCGCTCCTTCGGCTCGCGCCCCGAATGCGGTTGAGTGTGAGGGCATCGCAGCAATACCGGTGGGGGCACATCGCCCGCCGGCGAGTGTTCCTCTTGCGGCGTCGGGTTATATTTCGTTCGATGCGGTAACCGAGGAGGCGGAGCGAGAGCGTGGTTACACGGCTCTCACAAGGTTTATGAAGTTCCATCCTCCCACATTCGACGGTGAGGTAATTGATCCTTGGACAGTAGAGACGTGGTTAGCCGCAATGGAAACCCTGTTCGAGGACATCTACACCCGGGAACAAGATAAGGTGCAATTAGCCGCGCATTGTTTCGATAAGCGAGCCAGAGTGTGGTGGAGGAGGGTGAAGCAAGACCAATCTTCGGATCTTTCCCCGATCAATTGGGAGGAGTTCTGAGGACTGATATTTGCGGAGTACTTTCCGATAGTGACAAAAGGAGGATGCGGGAGTACTTCAGGAAGCTTAAGCAGGGTAATCGCACGGTTTAGGAATACGAGCGGGAGTTCACTCATCTCCTAAATTATGTCCCAGACGTGGCGAGGACTGAACAAGACCGGGCGGAGTGCTTTATTCGGGGACTTCGACCCGGAGTATTCCGATTGGTGCATGCCTTCAAGTTTCGCACCTTTGCAGAAGTGTTGGATCGTGCTTCGTGGGTTGAGCATGGAAATGCTTGCGAACGCGAGGAGCGAGATGCGTTCGATAAGGAGAAAGGAAAGAAACGACCCGGCGGTGGTTCGGTGGGCAGTCTAGTTCCAAGAGGCCCCTGAAGCATCCACAGACACAGTCGTGGGGTCGCGGACCGCAACGGTGCATCTTTTGTGGCGGAAACCATCGTGCTGGGGTGTGCGAGCAGCGTCGGGGGATGTAATATACCGAAAATTCGGAAAATAAATATCGAACTTTAGTCAAGTTGACCAAAGTGCGAGGATGGTACACTTCGGAAAGTCCGAAGGTGTTAAAACGATCAAAAGTGCGTTGTGGAAGGTTTTCGAGAGCTAAAGAATCAGATTCTGCAAAACTGCAGATTTTCAGCTCTCGGGGACCGGTCCCTGGTGGGAGAGATCGGTTCCCGAACGCGTATGAAATGAGACAGCCGAAAAATCGGCTAAGTCCTGAGAAAGTAGCTCTCGGGAACCGGTCCCTGTCCGAGAGACCGGTCCCCGAGAGACCGGTCCCCCAAGGAGAGACCGGTTGCACTGTGCGCAACAGCTCTAGCTGCGCTGGGATGACCTTCGGGAACCGATCCCTGAGGGAGAGACCGGTCCCTGCCTGCGCGATCAGCCCAGTTCGGGCAGTGCATTAAAGTGAAAGTTGAGGGGTTTATTAGCAATTATGCAACCCAATAGCTATGTATGAGGGCAAATGAGATATTTCTCTCATTTCCTCACCCTCTCACACTCTCTTCTCTCCCTCTCTCTCTCTAGAAGGCAAAGGAGAAGAAGAAGAAAGAAAGAAAAAAAGGAAAAGAAGGTGAAGAAGAAAATCAAGAGGTGAAGCAACTTCATCTTCTTCCTCTCTAGCTTAGAAAAGGAGAGCTTACAAGGTAAGCTTTGGTCCCTAGTGTAGTAAAACCCTAAAATGGGCTTTGAATAAACCTAGAAATGGTTTTAATGGATTGTTTAGAGTCTTTGAAGCTCTCTTTTTGCTTCTTTTGAGATCATGACCATGAGTTTAGTGTTGGAGGTGAAGCTTGAAGGAGAGCTTCATCCCCTCTCATGGTGAAATCCAAACTAGGGTTTGGAATGAGTTAGGAATGGTTCTAATAGACTTATTAGAGTATAATGAAGCTACTTTTGCTTCCCAATGAGATCAAACCCTAGGTTTTGTATATGTATTGGAGTTAGGGCACCAAATTGGGGCTTTTGCTCATGGGAATTTCTAAGTGCAATTGACCCTCTAGAAACCTAATTGGGAGTATTTCCGACGCGTTGGTGCGCTCGGAATAGCATTACGAATAGTGTATGTAAAGTTATGGCCAAATAAGCCTAATTTGGCTTCGTGATGCCGTAGGTAAAGAACGAAGTGTCTAAAAATCCTAAGAAAATCATCGGAGCACCTTTGAAAGCCTACGAGGTGGGTGGTGCTTCTCAAACTCATTGAACTTCTCTCTATGCCTAATGTGTCATTCATTGAGCATGTGTATATATATTGTTGCATGCATTTTATGGTAAAGTAATGATGAAAATGTGATGTTGCATGATTGTGAGTACAACTTGCATAATATGATGAATAAGAACTATGTAAATGTCAAAAACCCTATGTGTATGCATGAGAGAAAAGTGAGCACCCAAGGTGAGCAAAAGAACAGAGTGACACAATGACATAGATCGAGTGGCATTTGATAAAGTTAAAGTGAAATGACACTAGAGATAGTGTGAGGTAAAGAATCAAAGTGATGTAAAGAATGATGAAGATGACAATATGTGTAAAGTTAAAGTAAAGTGGGGCAATAAGAACAAGAAGTGTAAAGAACAAGAAATGTAAAGAACAAGAATACTAATGATGGCAAAAGTAAAAGAAAAGTAAAGAACAATGATTGCTAGAGTTAGCAACATAAAGTGATGAAAGAGCACTAGAGCTAGTGTAAAGTCAAGATTGAACTATAAATCCTTTGAGTTAAGGATATGATCATACTTGCCATGAGTTCCGTGCTCGAGGGCGGTCGCTCCCCCTCGGGCGATGCGCTCCGGAGTTATGCATCACGGGTTGGAGTAAACCCGAAGGACAGTCCTAGCGGGTGAGTTCCTGCGATGATGGACTTAATGTGAAGCAAGTTAATGTGGCGAAGCCCCCGGGTTGGCCTTGAGATTAAAGAATAAAGAACAAAGAGCAAAGAACAAAGAACAAAGTGTAAAGATAAAGAACGAAAGAATTTGCATAATCTGCATATGTTAATGTTGAGCATATTCCTTGCTTTTGTTCAGGCATATTAGTATCATGTTGTAGATTGGTTACTATATTTCAGCTTATCCTTTTTATTATGCCTGAGTTAGTCCTAGTGGGAAAGTCGGTGATGTTGAGGCCGAACCCACTGGGAACTTTGTTGTAGTTCTCACCCCACTATTTCCACAGAGCCGGGACCGAGCGAGCCGGCGAGCGACCGAGGTAAAGGTATCGCGCCTTAGACAGAGGCCACCAGAGTTGTGTTGGGTTACATTTTGTTAGTAGAGTACCCTATGTTCATCTTTTGTATTTGATGACTAGTGATGTTGAGAAAAGAATGTAATGTGTATTTTGAGATAAATGTGATGTAAGAAAGAAATGATGAAAGAAAATGTAAGGAATTCGAAAATGAACAAGATGAATGCAACGTATATGATAAAAAATGAATCATAGTACAAGCGAATGTTTAGTTTTCCTTTCTTTCACTAATGGCTATTGCTTACCCTCGTGTAAGCCGTTTGTGTATGTTTCCGCTAGTGCATTTCTGGTTTGAATTTGTACATGTGATGAGCCTTGGGCGGATAGGGGAAACTCTGTCCGTTCGGCGTCTATTTGACGTGCTCGGGCCGGCCCAAATTGGTATCGGTCTCGGGGCGTGACAGGGGAGGTGCTTCAAGTGTGGGCAAGCGGGACACCTCATACGTGAATGTCCCGCCGGAGGGGCTTCACCTGCCCCGTCCATTGCATCGGCTCCGGCGATTCCGGCCCATTATGGATCTCCACCGACTACGGCATCTGCTGGATGGGCCACGGCGGCGTGAGAACTATAATTTATAGTTCCCAGTGGGCAATTACTGACCTCAGCTCAATGCACCAGTAGGCCCCAAAAGAAAAGGTAAGTACGATAAGCAACAATAATAATAATGATTACCGCGGTAGGAAAGCATGTATGTTTACAAGATTACTATACCATAAGCATTACGATGTCAATGTGTTGTACATTTACTCTTTCATAATGAAGAATGTCCAATGCATCAGTAATATGTCCCAACATGGCAATAAGTAAGTATCATGACCCGTTCTATCAATATATGATGATTATACTCTATCATGGCAACCAAATATATTATGATGCAATAAGTAAACTATCAAGTATACTACATGTCTCAACACTATGCTATAAGCAGGTCAAAATAATCCAACCACTAAGCCTATCTAGTAGTGATTATCCTTCCCCGGTTCAATATCAGTAATTCCATCATATCTAGGACCTACATAAATGTAGTTCAGCTTGTGCCACCTAAGTGTCGGTGGTAGCTCCAGCATTCCCACTGTCACGCCCCGAGACCGGCAGAGGCCCTCCCGGTAGCGTACCCAGACCCGCCATATGTCTACACATATAAGGCGTGTCACGCCCCGGGACCGATGGCAATTTGGCCTGACCCGAGCACGTCAAACAGACGCCGAACGGACAGAGTTTCCCCTATCCGCCCAAGGCTCATCACATGCACATTTTCATCAATAGAGAAAAGCACTAGCGGAAACATACACAACGGCTTACACGAGGGTAAGCAGTAGCCACAAGTGAAAGAAAAGGAAACTAAACATTCTACACAAGTAATATGATTCATTTTAGATCATATACATTGCATCCATCTCTTACATTTAGAATTCTTTGCAGTTCTTACATAATCTCATCATTTCTTTCTTACAACATATTTACCTCAAAATAAGCTTTACATTCTTTCTTTACATCACTAATCATCAAATGCAAAAGATGATAAAAGGGTGTCTACTACAAAATGAAACCCAACATCGGTGGCCTCTGTTTAAGGCGCGATACCTTTACCGCGGTCGCTCGCCGGCTCGCTCGGTCCCGGCTCTGTGGAAATAGTGGGGTGAGAACTACAACAAAGTTCCCAGTGGGTTCGGCCTCAACATCACCGACTTTCCCACTAGGACTAACTCAGGCATAATAGAAAGGATAAGCTGAAATATGGTAACCAATCTATAACATGATGCTAATATGCCTGAACAAAAGCAAGGAATATGCTCAACATTAATAGATGCAGATTATGCATGTTCTTTAGTTCTTTTCACTTTACTCTTTGTTCTTTATTCTTTGTTCTTTGCTCTTTAATCATTAAGGCTAACCCGGGGGTTTCGCCACATTAACTTGCCTCACGTTAAGTCCATCATCGCAGGTACTCACCAGCTAGGACCGTCCTTACGGGTCTACTCCAACCCGGATGCATAACTCCGGAGCGCATCGCCCGAGGGGGAGCGACCTCCCTCGAGCACGGAACTCAATAGCAAGTATGATCATATTCTTAACTCAAAGGATTATAGTTCAATCTTGACTTTACACTAGCTCTAGTGTTCTTTACATCGCTTTATGTTGCAAACTCATGCAATCACATTCTTTACATTTTCATTACTCTTGCTAACTCTAGCAATCATTGTTCTTTGCATTTCTTTTACTTTAACTTTACACGTTGTCACCTTCTTCATTCTTTACATCACTTTAGTTCTTTACATCACACTAACTCTAGTGTCATTTCACATTAGCTTTATCAAATGCCACTCGATCTATGTCATTGTGCCACTCTGTTCTTTTACTCACTTTGGGTACTCACATCTTCTCTCATGCATACATCTAGGGTTTTGACATTATTAGGTTCTCAACCATCTCATTATGCAAGTTGTGCTCACAATCATGCAATCATCACATTTCATCATTACTTTACCCTAAAATGCATGCAACAATATATAGAACATATGCTCAAGAATGACACATTAGGCATAGAGAGAATTTCAATGAGTTTGAAAAGCACCACCCACCTTGTAGGTCTCTTTAGGTGCTCCGATGATTTTCTTAGAATTTTTAGATGCCTCGTTCTTTACCTGCGGCAAAACGAACCCTTATTAGGCCATTTTGCCCATAACTTTTCATACACTTTTCGAAATGCTATTCCGAGCGCACCAACGCGTCGGAAATACCCCCAATTAGGTTTTTAGAGGGTCAATTGCACTTAGAAACCTTCATGAGCAAAAGCCCCAATTTGGGTGCCCTAGCTCCAATGTATATCAAAACCTAGGGTTTGATCTCATTGGGAAGCAAAAGTAGCTTCATTATACTCCAAATAGCCCATTAGAATCATTCTTAGGCTTTCCAAAACCCTAGTTTGGATTTCACCATTAGAGGTGGGTTGAAGCTCACCTTGAGCTCAACCATGGATTCGATCTCTAAAGAAGCAAAAGAAAGCTTCAAAACTCTTCAAATATCCCATTAAAACCCATTTCTAGGTTATTCAAAACTTATTCTAGGGTTTTTCTACAATATAGATCAAAGCTTACCTTGTAAGCTTTCCTTTCTTGCCCTAGAGAGGAAGAAGATGAGGCTCCTTTGCTCCAAAAGCTTCTTCTTCACCTTCTTCTCCTTCTTTGTCTTCCTTTCTTTCCTTCTTCTTCTTCTCCTTCCTTGTCTTCTAGAGAGAGAAAGAGAGGAGAGAGTGTGAGAGGGAGTCGAATGAGAGAAAGGCTCTTTCAGCCCCCTTACATAACCATTGGGTGGCAAAAATGCTAATAAACCCCTCAACTTTCCTCTATTTCAACTGCCTGGACTGGGCAGTTTTCGGGCTCGGGGACCGGTCTCCCCGACTAGGGACCGGTCTCCGAGAGCTCTCCCAGCGCAGCCAGAGCAGCTGCGCGCGATGGGTCCGGTCTCTCCTTATGGGACCGGTCTCTGGGGGACCGGTCTCTCAGACAGAGACCGGTTCCCGAGAGCTGATCTTCCAGGACTTAGCCGATTTTTCGGCTGTCTCATTCTGCACGCGTTCGGGGACCGGTCTCTCCCACCAGGGACCGGTCCCCGAGAGCTCAAAAACTGCAGTTTTGCAGAATTTGATTCTCTAGCTCTCGAAAACCTCCCGTAACTCACTTTTAATCATTTTAACACCTTCGGACTTTCCGAAGTGCACCATTCTCGCACTTTGGTCAATTTGACTAAAGTTCGATATTTATTTTCCGAATTTTCGGTATATTACAAGGCGTCTACAATAACAGCGGAAGTAAAGCAAGAAAACAAAAGTATCTAACGATATTAGAGCAAGGTAAATAACTAAGTTCTACACAGAGGGGGTAAGTATAAAACTGAAATCCACTAATATAGCCATAGAGTAGTACAAAAGAAAACCCAAATACAAAAACTAAATATAAAGAGTATGTAGGTGGTCTCTCCATACATGGTACCCAAAATCTCTCTCTCTCTCTCTCTAAAACAAAAAGAAAGAGTGAACCACCTAAGCTCACAAGTAGCTCCAAGCTAACTAGCTACGCGACTCCCTTGCCGCGATCCCGTTCCTCCGCCGGTGCCGAAGGCTCTAAAATAACATCAAGAAAAAGAGGGCGTGAGAACTATAATTTATAGTTCCCAGTGGGCAATTACTGACCTCAGCTTAATGCACCACTAGGCCCGAAAAGAAAAGGGTAAGTCCAAAAAACAACAATAATATTAAATGGATTGCATTTATAGAAGCATGATTAAAATGCTAAACTACTATATCGCAAATAAACATGATGTCAAATGTGTTGTACATCTACTTTATCAAAATGAAGTATGTCCAAGCATGACTAATATGTCCCAACATAACGAGCAAGTAGGTGTCATGAACCACTATATCAATGTATGATGAATATGCTCTATCATGGCAGTAAAGTATACTATGATGCAACAAATAAGACTATCATGTATATTACAAGTCCCAACACTATGCTATAAGCATGTCAAGGTAATCAAACTACTAAGCCTATCTAGTAGTGATAGTCATTTCCGGGTTCAATGTCATTGTTTCCAACATGTTCTAGGACCTACATAGTGTAGTCCAGCTTGTGCCACCTAAGTGTTGGTGGTAGCCCCAGCATTCCCACTCTAGGAATGAGTCTATCCCTCCCGACCCCGTAGGTTCCTCGATACCGCACGAGCGAGCATAAGTCGCATAGGCCAACTCCGAAGTGCCGGCTTGTAGGGAGTGACCCTCACAAGCTGTGCGAATGAGCACAAATGGCAAGCAAGCGTAGTCAACGTCTCAAATACCCAATCATCATGTGTCTAACATGGTACAAGTCACTAGCATCTCGAAGCTCTGGTTCAATGTCTCAAAGTGATGTTCCAACACCCACTATGCTTAGTGCCTCTTTATGATACTTAAGCTTGTTATAAGTTAACGCATTTCATAGTCTATGCTCTATTCATGACATTAGTACTAGGTTCTCATTTAACCCGAGCTCAATGCCCCTTTATGACATTAGCTCAATTATTCACAAGTAGCACAAGTTTTCGAGTCCCTTTAAGGCTTATTAAGATCCTTTAAGTCTCGAGTAGGAATAGCTTTAAATGCATGAAAGTGATATTCATTTTCACAATAGGAATTATGATTCCAAGTCTCAATAGGATGCCAATCATGTACAAGTCCCACATGGTAGCTCTCTACTATATAGGGGTCCGAAATTTCTTACACATAATATAGGCATGTTAAGCATCCTAAAATTCACAATAAATACATTTATCATAGAAATGCATGAATTTTTACTCTACGAGCATAAAACATGGGATATGAGAATTTCTCATATGCCAGGCTAGGTCAAACCCACCGAATCGTCTCGGAACCCTTCGTTTCGCCGAACGGAGTTGTCCACCAGTCTCTAAGCACCCTAAAAGTAAGGAGCGAAGAGATAAACAAAAGTTATGAGCAACTCTAGGCTCAAACATTAACTACCACAAGCAAAGGAGCAAAAACTCACCTAGGGAGTAGAAAATCTCTCTCAAGCTCCAAAAGAGAGCTAGATCCTTTCCGATCCGATCAAATGGAAGATTCTAAACCAAGTAATTGAGCCTCAAAAGCCCTAGATCAAAAAGCCCCAAAATCAACCCTAAAATCCCATCCTAGGGTTTCATCTACCACAAAGCAACAAAACTCCAATCTAGAGGGAGAGAATGAGCTACTAACCTTTTAGAAGCCTCAAACAAGGTCCAAAGTCCTCTAAGTGTGGAGACCTCCCTCCTCTCAAGCTCCAAATCCAAGGTCCAAGCCACCAAAAGGAAGAAGAGAGGGTGTGGGTGAAGATCCAAGCCTCCAACAAGCTCTCTTCTTCTTTTTCTTCTTCCTCCTCTCCTTCTTTTTCTTCTCTCTCTAGGAGCAAGTGGGATGGTGGAATGAGGGAGAAGAGAAGGAGAAGTGGCCATATAGGCCCTCTAGTGTAACAAAATCCAACTAAGTCCCTCAACTTTGCACCATGTGCAAAGCCCGGACTGGGCAGTTTTCGGACTGAGGGATCGGTTTCCTCGACATGGGATCGGTCTCTCGGCCTGCCCCAAAATTCCGACGTTCGGGAACCGGTCTCTCTCCGCACGGGACCGGTCTCTCCCTGCGTGGACGCGCTCGGGGACCGGTCTCACCCGCCGGGGACCGGTCTCTCGGACCTTTCACGCAAAACACGCGTTGGGGAACCGGTCTCTCCCAGCCAGGGATCGGTTGCCTCAAGCCCTGCTGCAGCACTGTTGTGAGGGGACCGGTCTCTCCTAACAGGGACCGGTCCCCGAGAGTAAAAACTCTCAGGACTCGTCCAAAACTCCGATTTTCGAACTTTTTAGATCGGAAAACATTCTACGACCCTCCACCAAGTGTGGAAAACCTCGAAACACATCCAATCACTCGAACCTCGTAATTTGCATAGGTCTAGTGTGCTACACCCACTCTAGGAATGAGTCTATCCCTCCCGACCCGGTAGGTTTCTCGATACCGCACGAGCGAGCATAAGTCGCGGAGGCCAACTCCGGAGTGCCAGCTTGTAGGGAGCGACCCTCACAAGCATGTGCGAATAAGCACAAATGGCAAGCAAGCGTAAACTTCGTCTCAAATACCCAATCCTCATGTCTCTAACATGGTAATAGTCACTAGCATCTCAATGATCTAGCTCTAGGTCACAACGTGAAGTTCCAACATTCACTAAGTCTAGTGCCCTTTTATGACACTTAGACAATTCTATATCCAAGCATGTTCCAATTTCCAAATCTCTCAATGGCCCTATCCACTAGATTCACACATAACCCGAGCTCAATGCCGCTTTATGACATTAGCTCACAATTTCACATGTCAATCTTGTCTAATGCCTCTTTATGGCATTGTAGTAGTTTCTATATCCAATGAGAATTTAAGTTCAAGGGCACTTACACATGTTATTTCTACTATACGAAATATGGTCCCAAATCCCACATGGAATGCTAAATGCAACCATAAGCCCCACATGTAACTCTTTACTACATAGAGGTCCAAAAATATATTATATGTAACATAGGTATTTTAAGAATTCTAAAATTCATAATAAATACATTTAACATGAATATGCATGATTTTTCAATTTACGATACTCAAATCATCCCAAATGAGAATTTCTCATTGTACGGCTAGGTCAAACCCGTCGAAGCATCTCGGAACCCTTCGTAAACTCAAACGAAATTGTCCCCATGTCCTCTAGCACCCTAAAGGTAAGGAAAGAGGAGAGAAACGAACGTTACGAACAATCCCTAGCTCGATCTTTAACCGTCTCAAGAAAAGGGTCACAACTCACCTTCAAAGAAGAAATCTCATCTCAAGCTCCAAGAGGGAGCTAGAACCCTTCCAATGTAACCTAGAGGGAGGTTCTAATCCAACCAATTGAGCTCCAAAAACCCTAAAATCAAAATGCGCAAAATCAACCCTAAAATCCTATTCTAGGGTTTCATAAGGTAAAACCTATCAAAACATGGATCAAAAGCTAGAATTAAGGCACTAACCTCTCTAGATGCCCCAAAACAAGCTCCAAATCATCTAGGGTTGAAGATTAATCCTCCACAAAGCTCCAATAGCAAGCTCCAAGCCTCTAATGGTGAGCAAAGGGAGAGGAAGATGCTCCAAAGCCTCAAGATCTTGCTCTCCTCCAACTCCTTCTTCTTCTCTTTCTTCTTCTCTCTCTAGAGTGAGTGTGAGGGAGAGAAATGAGGGAGTGAGAGAGTGGAAGGACCATAAAAGCCCTCTCAAATAAGAATATCCACCTAGGTCCCTCAATTAAGCAATGTGTGCACTGCCCGGTCTGGGCAGATTTCGGATTGAGGGAACGGTCTCCCCGACCTGGGACCGGTCTCTCAGCCTGCCCCGAAATCCCAACGTTCAGGAACTGGTCTCTCCCCACATGGGACTGGTCTCTCCTCGTGAAAACGCGCTTGGGGACCGGTCTCACCCGCCAGGGACCGGTTGCCTCGCAGTCAGCCGCAACACTGTTCCAAGGGGACCGGTCTCTCCCACCAGGGACCGGTCCCCGAGAATGAAACTCTCAGGACTGAGCTGGAATTCCAAGATTCGAACTTTTTAGGTCGGAACACCTTCCACGACCCTGCACAAGGCGTCGAAAAGCTTGGAACACATCCAATCACTCGAACCTCGCAATTTGCACAGGTCCAGTGTGTTACATAACAATCCTCAGAGATGATGCATGTCTTTAAGTACTCCTTAGGCGCTGGATGATGCGATGCACAGTACAACAATCATCCTATTTAAAAGTGCTCCCCACCCGGAAGCTTTGTTTTTAAACTCTAATTCAATCATCCATGAAAACCATTCAAAAATCTTTTTAAAATTGTTCCCACACGGAAACTCTATTTTAAAAATCAGCTACCTCGAGGGGTAGAAAAACACGATGTGTAAATCCATAAATACGAGAACCAAAAACCACAGATCTGAAAACTTCAATCTCATGCTGTAACACACTGGACCTTTGCAAATTGCGAGGTTCGAGTGATTAGCTGTGCTCTGAGCTTTTCCAAATTTTCTGGTAGGTCGTTGACTGTGTTCCGACCTATGGCACGTGTCCCGAGGAGTGTGGTACGAAGCCTTTCACCAAAACCCAAAAATATGGATTTTGGTTAGCTCTCGGATTGGCTGTCTGGCGGGCTTGTACCGGTACAAGGTTGTGCTTGTACCGGTACAGAGCCGAGAACTCGCAAACCCGAGCCTTGGGTTGGCATTTTCGCAGGTCTTGTACCGGTACAAGGATGGTCTTGTACCGGTACAATGTTGATGGTTGTACCGGTACAGCCATCGGGCCTGTACCGGTACAGTGCCGCAGAACCGCGCACCGAGCCTCGATTTTGGATTTCGTATCTCTGTACCGGTACAAGATCCGTGTACCGGTACAAGGAGCGGATTTCTGCAGTTTGTTCTGCAGGGCTTATTGCGATTTTGGCACCCTATAACAGCACCCACCGCCCATAGGGCCTCCCTTGTGCTGAACCTGAGGAGGAGCAAGGTAAAGGAGCCCCTCTTTCCCCTATTTGATTTGATCTCCATTTTCTTTGGATTTTGATGGATTTCTCTCTCTTTTTCCCTATTGGAGCTATTTCCACCATGTTGGAGCTTGAACTTGGATTTGAGTTTGATTGAGGAAGATACTTGAAGTTTGAGACTTTGAGCTGGTTTAGGCTTCTAAGAGGTAAGTGGCAAGATCCTTTCCTCTAGTTTTGAATTTTAGAGCTTTCTTTGAGATGAAACCCTAGTTTTGGGACTTAGGGTTTATTTTGGGCTTTTTAACTAGGGCTTTTGAGGCTTGATTGGTTGGTTAGAACCTTCCTAGGCTTGGATTGGAAGGGTTCTAGCTCTCTCTTTGGAGCTTAGAAGAAAGATTTCTACTCTTGAGGTGAGTTTTGGCCCTTTTGCTTCTAGGTTAAAGATTGAGTTATTGCTCTTCGTATCGATTGGAGACACCATTTGATGTTCCTAGGTGCTAGGACTTGTGGAAATCTCCGTTCGGCGAAACGAAAGTTTCGATTTTGTGGTTTGACCTAGCCACACAATGAGAAATTCTCATTCGTGCTTAATTAAGTATCGTTAAATGGAAAAGCATGCATATTCATTATTGTATGTATTTATTGTGAATTTAGAATACTTAAAAGC
The DNA here is from genome assembly GCF_001540865.1 of Ananas comosus. NCBI lineage: Eukaryota > Viridiplantae > Streptophyta > Magnoliopsida > Poales > Bromeliaceae > Ananas > Ananas comosus. Next base: position 6,573 of record NW_017890625.1, on the reverse strand, counting down.
CTATGTTATATATGATGAAATTTTGGACCTCTATGTAGTAGAGAAGTGACTTGGTTGCCTATGGTTGCACTTAGCATTCAATACGAGATGTGGTTTCATGCTCCTATAATGTAAATAAGATTGGATTCATGCATTTAAACCTAAGTTTATTGTGACATGAAAGTTGACAAGATTGCCATTTAGAAGGTATGTGAACTAGAGAGCTAATGTCATCAAGCGGCATTGAGCTCAGACATGTGTGAACTATGGATATAGGCCATTGAGGAATTGAAAAACATGTTGAACATCAAATTGCCTAAGTGTCATCAAGGGCACAGGCGTAGCAAATGTTGAAACTTCACATTGTGACTTAAACTAGATCTTCGCGGATGCTAGTGGCTATACCATGTTAGAGACATGAGGGTTGGATACTTGAGACTTGGACTATTCTTGCTTGCCATATTGTGCTCATTCGCACATGCTTGTGAGGGTCGCTCCCCACAAGCCCGCACTCCGGAGTTAGCCTACGCGATTATGTTCGCTCGTGCGGTATTGAGAAGCCTACGGGTCGAGTGGGACAGACACATTCCAAGAGTAGGGATTTGGGCTACCACAGCACTTAGGTGGCACAAGCTGGACTACCTTGGTAGGTCCTTAATTGGAAATGAAATCGACACGGTGTTGTATATGAACAATCACTACTAGGTAGTTTAGTAGTTGGATTACATTTACATGCTTATAGCATAGGTTGAGACATGTAGTATACTTGATAGTTCCTTTTCATTAGAGCATACTTGTTGCCATGACAGAACTTATTGCATAATGTATTCATAAAGGTTAATGACATACTATTTGGATATCTAGAATGTACATCACCATGACATCGTTTATACTTGAGTTTGGTAAATTTAGCATTTTAATTATGCCTTTATATCGCCAGTCATTATTGCTATTATTATTGTACTTACCCTTTTCTTTCGAGGCCTAGTGTGCATAGAGCTTGAGGTCAGTAATTGCCCACTGGGAACTATAAATTATAGTTCTCACGCCCTCTTTTCTGGATGTTTTTCAGAGCCTTCCGCGCAGGGTGAGGCCAGGGATCGTGGGAAGGGAGTTGCTTCGAGCTAGCTTCCTTCGAGGACGAGTTGCTAGGTGGTCCACCTCTCGATTTATATTTCTGTTTTGCGAGCGGTTGAGGAGTTTACCAGTGTACTAGAGACCACCATTTTTGTACTAGAGACAGATATTGTACTACTTATGACTCCTTTTATTGTCTAGCTTTACTTCTGTACTTTGGTGTAGATGTTAGAACTATACTCGCTCTGATATCATTAGTTGCTAGTTATTTCACTTCCTTATTTGTTCTATCTCTTGCTTTACTTCCGCTTTTGTTGTAGATGCCTTATATGTGTTGACATATGGCGGGTCTGGGCACGCTACCGGGAGGGCCTCCGCCGGTCCCGGGGCGTGACAGATTAATTTGGTATCAGAGCCTAGGGTTGAGTCTTAGTGGACCTAGCGAACATTAGGCCGGTTGGACTATAGGAATTAGACTCGTGAGAGACGGGGTCTAATTGACTTGTGAGCGAAAGTATTTCGATTGGGTTTATGACAACTCTAAAAGTTGGAGTTTGATCGGAATGTATGGCTTCTAACTTCGCGGAGGGTTACGTTGGCGGCCGACAACGTAACATCGGGAGTTAGTAGTGAAGGACACTTCCTTACTTTCGCATGATTTGGGATTTTATCTATTTGAGCGGGGATGCGATAGCGTGGGTTACTAACTTGCGCTTTTATGTTTTGTAGTGACGATGCCGATTACACGCTCCCAGTCTGCCGGGGCGGATGATGCGGCACACCCCGAGGAGGTCGAGACCTCCGCTACTTCCGGATCTAGTGAGGTCCGTGACTTGAGGGCCCAGCTTGCGGTTCTCACTGATCTGTTGGCGCAGCAGACGGCAGCGGCGCAGCGACAGGCTGAGGTGGCTCAGCGGCAGGAGGCGCGGATGAAGCATCTCGAGGACCTCCTATTTTAGCAGGCGGCAGCTTCGAGGGAGACCCAAGGTCCCACACCGCCAGCACCCGTAGTGGACGTCCCACCGAGGGCGCAGTCCCCCGCGCCCAGCTCTTCACGTGCGGCACCGGCGACCGCACCTCAGGAGGAGGTGGTTGCGGCATTACTAGTTCAGAGACCGGCCACGGGAGCAGCTTTCCCTGTGATGGCCGAGGGAGCCGAGCGGGATCGGCTCATGGAGCGCCTCAGTGAGTTCAGGAGGTGCAGCCCGAGGATGTTTGATGGCGAGAACGCCGACCACTGGATTGTTGAGAAGTGGTTGATGCATATGGAGAAACTATTTCGAGATACCTTTGTGGAGGAGCGAGATAGAGTTTGGCTCGCCACTCCCTTTCTGGACGGCGAGGCCTATCGTTGGTGGTTGGATATCCAGGATAACCCCAACACCGACTTGGCAGCGATTACATAGACTAGGTTCAAGGAGCTTCTACTGGCGCACCACTTTCCTACCAGCGTCAAGAGGAAGATGGAGCAGGATTTGCGCAGCTTGCGCCAGGATGAGCGGTCAGTGGCTGAGTATGAGAGGGAGTTCTCCCGGATACTACACTGTGTACCGTTTGTTATGAGGGACGACGAGGACAAGGCCCGCATCTTTGAGCGCGGTTTGCGGCCTTCTATTTTCCAGTTGGTGCAGTCTTCCAACCTCCAGACCTACCGGGAGGTTGTGGATCGAGCTTTGATAGTAGAGGCAGGAGCGGCGGATCTACAGGAGCGTCGCGAGAGCTTGGAGAAAGGGAAGGGCAAGAGGCCCGCGGCTGAGGGTGCGAGTCAGACGCACTCACGGAGGCCGCCGAGGCACCCAGGAGCCGGAGCTAGTCGCGAGGACGTGGCCAGTCTACTCAGCAAGGAGGACCCGAGCGTCGTCAGGCCCCCCGCTGCGTGATATGTGGCGGTCCTCATTACCCGCGGCAGTGTTCACGCAGCAGGGGCAGGTGCTTCTTGTGTGGCCAGGAGGGCCACTTCCAGTCGGACTGCCCGAGGAGTCCATTGCCAGCGCCATCTGTGGCATCTGCACCAGCATCGCCAGGTCCCAGCTAGGGGACATCTTCTGCGCATCACCAGGCAAGGCGGCCGCCAGTTCTGCGACAGGCGGAGGGGTCACGACAGGCCCCGAGCGGGCGCATGTACGCGGCCCAGACTGAGGAGGCGGCGGCAGCCGAGAATGTGGTCGCAGGTATCATTTTACTTCATGGTATTCGAGTTAGGGCTTTGTTTGACACCGGTGCATCGCATTCATTCATTGATCGGCTGTTTGCCGAGCTGCATGGCATTCCACTTGTATCCCTGTTGCACCCGGGACGAGTCGTTGTACCCGACCATTCCTTGGACATTCGGGAGTTTTGCCCCAGCTGCCCTATTCGGCTTGGAGATTGGATCATGCCCATAGATTTGCTAGCCTTGCATAAACTCGGGGAGTTTGACGTTGTGTTGGGCATGGATTGGTTGACTAAGTACTATGCCACTATCGATTGCAAAGATCGAACAGTGATTTTTAGAGAGCCTGGGCAGGCGGAGGTTGTGTACCGAGGATGCCAGAGTTCGCTGTTTGCGATGACGATTAGCTCCTCTCGAGCTAGGCAGTTGATTAGTAGAGGCTGCGTAGCCTACTTGGCTACTGTTGTGTTGCAAGGGGTGGATGACGCCCCTAGGATTGAGGATATCCCCGTAGTGCGGGAGTTTGGAGACGTGTTTCCTGCGAAGCTTCCAGGCATGCCACCTGATAGGGAGATTGAGTTTGTGGTAGATCTCGTCCCCGGGACTATCCCGATCTCAAAGGCACCCTATAGGATGGTACCAGCAGAATTGAAGGAGCTGAAGGCACAGCTGCAGGATCTTCTGGACAAGGGTTTTGTGCGACCGAGTGTGTCGCCTTGGGGAGCACCGGTCCTATTTGTCAAGAAGAAGGATGGATCACTTCCTTTATAGACTATCTGTCGACTCATAAATGTCACGATAAGATACAAGTATGCCATTGCCGAGGATTGATGATCTATTTTGACAACTCCAGGGATCTTTGTGTATATTCAAGATTGACTGGTGAATATCACGCTAGTTAGAGGATCAGACCTGAGGATTATCGTAAGACGGCTTTTAGAACACGGTACTGGACACTTATGAGTTTACCGTTATGCCGTTTGGGTTACTAAATGCCGCCGGCAGCACTTTCATGATCTGATGAACGCGTGTGTTCAAGCCATTATTTAACAGGTTCGTTGTGGCTGTTATACGACGACATCTTAGTGTATTCTCGGAGTGACGCAGATCAGGCTGTTTGAGGACACTTGAAGACTTGTACTTTCAAGTGCTTCGGGAAAAGAAAGCTCTAACGGCCAAGTTGAAAAAGTATGGATTTTGGCGTTAGAAGAGTGGCATTTTGGGCCAGTGAATTTCAGGGCAGGCATAGCCCGTGGACCCGAATAAATGAAGGTAATCAAGGATTGGCCGAGGCCCGACGAGCGTGCGAGAATACGGAGCTTCATTGGTTGGCCGGCTACTACGACGGTTTTTTGAGGGATTGCAATTACTACTCCCCTCACGAGACTCACGCATAAGGGCACCAAGTTTATTTGGAATGATGCGTGTGAAAGGAGCTTCCAAGAGTTGAAGCAGCGATTGACGACTGCCCCGATCCTTACCTTGCCGACTGCTGGAGCAGGGTATGTGATTTATAGTGATGCTTCCTTTAATGGATTGGGCTGTGCTTTGATGCAGGACGGGAAAGTGATCGCGTATGCATCTCGCCAATTGAAGGATTATGAAAGGAATTACCCCACTCACGACTTCGAGTTGGCGGCTGTAGTCTTTGTCTTGAAGTTATGGCGCCATTACCTCTATGGCGAGCGATGCGAAGTATATACGGATCACAAAAGCTTAAAGTATCTATTCACTCAGAAGGAGTTGAACTTGAGACAGCGCAGATGGTTGGAGCTACTCAAGGATTATGATTTGACGATACTTTACCACCCGGGCAAGGCTAACGTGGTGGCGGATGCGCTAAGTAGGAAATCGACTGAAAACTTAGCGATGCTTGTGGTTACTCAACCGCCGTTGATCGAGCAGATGAAGCGGTTGGAGTTGGAGGTGGTGGCTCCTGATACACCTTTGAGACTGCTGACTTTGGTGGTGCAACCTACACTTTTGGAAAGGATTAAAGAAAAGCAAGCTTCCGACTCGGAGTTGCAAAAGATTCGAGCTAAGAGGGTTGATGGTTGCACCGGTGACTTCACTTCAGACGGTGATGGATTTTGTGTTTCCGCGGACGACTGTGTGTACCGGCGGACTTGGGCATTAAAGAGGACATACTTCATGAAGCACACCAAGCACCGTATGCTATACATCCGGGGGGCACCAAGATGTACAAGGATTTGAAATTACTTTATTGGTGGCCCGGGATGAAAAAGGATGTTGGTGAGTTTGTTGCTAGATGTTTGACTTGCCAACAGGTGAAGGCTGAGCACCGAGTTCCTGCGGGGAAATTGCAAAGCCTACCGATTCCAGTGTGGAAGTGGGAGAAGATCACCATGGATTTCGTGATGGGATTGCCTCGCTCATAGGCCGGGCAAGACGCTATTTGGGTGATTGTGGATAGATTGACGAAATCGGCGCATTTTCATACCTATCCACACTACTTGGACTGGAGAGAGACTCGCACAGGTTTATTTGGATGAGATTGTGCGATTACACGGGGTACTTACTTCCATAGTATCGGATCGAGACCTCTGTTTTGTGTCCCACTTTTGGAGGAGCTTACAGGACGCTCTGGGTATGCGTTTGGACTTCAGTACAGCTTTCCACCCCCAGAGTGACGGGCAGTCAGAGCGTACTATACAGACTCTCGAGGACATGCTTCGAGCCTGCGTGATCGACTTCCAGGGAGGATGGTCGCAGCATCTACCGATGGCAGAGTTTGCTTATAACAACAGTTATCAAGCAAGCATCAAGATGGCACCATTCGAGGCACTCTATGGACGGAAGTGTAGGTCGCCGCTTCATTGGAGTGAAGTTGGCGAGAGATTGGCCTTAGGCCCAGATGTGCTCCAGAAAGCAGAGGACAAGGTTCGTATTGCTCGGGAGCGATTGTTGACGGCCGAGAGTAGGCAGAGGAGTTATGCTGACAGGCGGCGACGAGACTTGGAGTTTCAGATTGGAGATCACGTCTTCTTGAAAGTCTCGCCGACTCGAGGAATTAGACGATTTGGAATCCGGGGCAAGTTGAGCCCCCGATACATCGGACCGTATGAGGTTTTGGAGCGTGTAGGCCCGGTAGTGTATCGACTCGCTCTACCGCCAAACCTATCGGGTGTACACAATGTATTCCATGTATCGGTCCTTCGGAAGTACATCCACGACCCGGCTCATGTATTGGATGCTACACCTATGGAGCTGCGGGAGGATTTGAGCTTTGAGGAGCAATCCTTGAGAATTTTGGCTCGCGAGGTTAAAAGATTGCGGAACCGGGAAATTCCCTACGTGAAGGTGCTTTGGAGCAACCACGATGAGCGCGAGGCCACTTGGGAGTT
>NW_017890624.1:42234-42916 GCF_001540865.1 Ananas comosus | reverse complement strand
ATAGTCCAACCGGCCTAAGGTTTACTAGGTCCCCTAAGACTCAACCCTAGGCTCTGATACCAAATTAATCTGTCACGCCCCGGGACTCAGCGGAAACCCGCCCGGCACGTGCCCAGACCCGCCATACGTCTAAAACATATAAGGCGTCTAGAAACAACAATAAGAAAAGCAATAATAAAAGACATCTAGAAGTATCAGAGCATAGTAAATGTCTAAATGCTACAACAAAGGATAAGGATAAATCTGTAAATCCACTAAATAAGACATAAAGTAAATACGATAGGAAATCCCAAATACAAGTGCTAAAAGGTAGATACATAGGTGGTCTCTATACATGGATACAAAAACCTCTCACTCTCTCTACTACAAAAAGAAAGTGTAAACCACCTAGGCAAAGTACCGCTCCTCGCTAGCTAGCTAAGCGATCCCCTTGCCGCGATCCCGTGCCTCCGCCGGTGCCGAAGGCTCTGAAAAGTAAACCATAAAACAGGGGCGTGAGAACTATTAAAAATAGTTCCCAGTGGGCAATTACTGACTTCAGTGAATGCACCACAAGGCCCAAAGCTACAAAAGAGGTCAGTGACTAATAATGTAGTAAAGCGACAGGTAAGTAAAATGTAACTCACTATAACATAGAATTTCTACTTAGTATAATTTGCACAAGTAATGAAGCAACGTTATC
>NW_017890624.1:16266-40558 GCF_001540865.1 Ananas comosus | reverse complement strand
CTCTAAAAGACGGTTGGGCTTCGAGCCCAACCCGTCAAAGCGTCCTACACATGGCCATGTGAAAGGGCACATGGCCATGTGTTACGTCTAAGACCCGACAAAGCACCCCCCACAAAAACGTTAACAACGTTGGAGATAAATTCGTTGTGTACCGGTACAACCATCAAGGCGTACCGGTACAAATTCTGTACCGGTACGACCATCAAGGCTGTACCGGTACACAGCCTGGCTGAGGCTAATCCGAGAGTGCTCCAACAATCCACCCTTTTGGGATTTTGGTACGGGTTTAAACCCTCGATTCTCGGGATGCGAGCCATAGGTCGGAACACTGTCTACGACCCTTCAGAAAGTCTGGAATAGCTCGGCACACAGATCAAACACTCGAACCTCGCGATTTGCACAGGTCCAGTGTGTTACAACACGGCATCCCCAAAGTATAAAGCATGAACAAACCCTATATAAATCTATCTACTATACAATTAAAATATAAACACGAGTTTCAAGCTCGTTACCACGATCCGTGTCGTAACGGATCCAACCAACCAACCGATTTGATCGTCTCGACTTGTTGATGCTCGTGCTTGCTATCCGGAGCACAAATGACGGCCGAAAAGTGTTGAAACAACAAGTATATCCAACACTTGCTCGATCCCGTAGATCAGCTATGGTGCTAGAGGTCCTCCCGGGGCCGGCGAAGGAGGGTGAGGGGGCGCTGTGCAGCTGCGGCGACAGGGTGGGGACTTGCGACTACACAAGCTCGATCTGGCTCTCCTTGGTCGTTGCGGCGATGTGGGGTACGACAGCGTCGGGCAGCTTGGGGGATTGTCGCCCGGGGTCGGGTGTTGGAGCCAGTGGTGGTCCCGGTCGGCAATGCTGCCGGAACAGGAGGCTTGAGCTCCCGCTTCCACACCAATCCAAAGAGAGAGAGAGAGAGAGAGAGAGAGAGAGAGAGAGAGAGAGAGAGATCCTACTCTTCTCCGGCGACTGGCGATGGTAGTAGTGGCGGCGGCCTGTCTCAAGAAGACCAGATGGGAGAGAAGAGGGTGGCTAGGGTTAGGGTTAATGAAACCCTAATCCTAAGTATATGTATTAATACATGATACTTTACCCCTAAATCCCCCAAATCACGAATTTCGCGACCCAAATCCCTCTCTAACAGCTTTCTCTCATAGAACAGTCCTTGCCCATGGGTTATCTCATAAAACGAAGTGCCGATTGTGTTTAAAAACCAAAAACATAGTGTATAAATTGCCCTATTTGCAATAAAGGCCATATTTCTCGAAAAACGTGTATCAAGACATAAAATTCGTCAGTGCTATTGGGTCTGGCATAGTCAAACTATCAAAAATGAGCCATTAGGTCACCTGAAATAGAGTTCGGTATGCAACAGAAGCCATTTACACTCAATGGCCTGTCTCGGAAATAGAAGTTACTATTCACTTAAGTGAAAAGTAATAATCGTATAAAATATTTATTTTAAATTATTTTTTGCTGATATTAAATTTGACGGACATTTTTAAAATTATAATATACATGATAATATTTAAAAAGATGACAATTTGTATAAGAAATAATCTCAGCCCTCACACTCTCTCTATATATATAGAGAGAGAGAGAGAGAGAGAGTATACCATTGATAATATATGAATAGTATTTTTTAATCAACTTTTCCAACCTTAGATTATTAATATTCCACCAATCCCCACTAAACCCTAGGTATCTAATGATTGAAAAAGTTGATAGCAAATATTATTTCTATACTATCAATAATATTCTAGTTCTACTATATATATATATATATATATATATATATATATATATATATTTGAGCTAGAATACTATTGATAGNAAAATTCTATTCACTACCTAAATAAAGATCAATAACTCCGATCTTAAATTGAAGGATCCGATCATCCATTTTTAGGATGTTGTTCGATTTTAACCGTTCATTTTATACCCGCTTGATGGACTTTATAATGATTTCGAAAAATTATGAAATTTATTTTCTAGAAGTTTTAAATACTCTAAATCATGTTTAACGGTGTGGATCGTCGATTCGAAAACCCCAATATTGAAAACAACTTATGAGTACGAAGGGCTCTATACTCATAAGAGTATAGTAGCCCTACCATATATATATATATATATATATATATATACAGAGAGAGAGAGAGAGAGAGAGAGAGAGAGAGAGAGAGAGAGAGTCCGGCTGCTATGCTATCGATAGCACCAAACACTTGGTGCTATTAAGTTTTCTACCGTTAGATTAATCCCTTAATGAAACCAACCACTCACTCAACCCTAGGGGGCATACATCATCCTAACCGCATATTTCTCAATTCAAGGGCTAAAAATTCAATACCACCAATAACTTGGTACTATTGATAGTATTCCAGCCTAGTTATATATATATATATATATATATATATATATATATATATATATATATATATGTATATTACACTTTTCTCGTAAATTTTCATGAGGAAAGGGCGGCACGTGTATTTTAAATTATATGATTTTGTGAGAGATATATAGACCACTTTTGTCCTCTACTTTTGATTGTAATTAAATTTTTGTTGTCTTCACTCATGGATGCAGGCTATTTCAAAGTATCTAAATTGACTTTGTGCTTTAACTTCTCTCTTTCACGATTCTACTCAGTGTTTCATTGATATGATAAGATTAAACTTTGTCGATATTTTATCCTGGCGATCATGGTCAATATATCAATTACCTAAAACTAGCAACAATTTGGAGGACACGTAGCAACACTGTTACAGTTAAATTTAAAATGGAACAACAAAAAAAAGAATGAACTTTCGTGCAACATACGCGCTGTATTATTCGTTTGATCACCATTTGTAACGTTGGATCGTTGACGTAGAGAGGCATGCTTCGGAAGAGTTAGAATGATGAACAGATTAATATTCAAAGTGTAGCCATCCGGTGAGGGAGGAATTCTACACTGTCACACTTGCACCACGTCATCAATAACAAGCCAATCACATTCCTTCTTTTCAAACAAAAGTACAATAAAAATACTTTTTTACAATCATGATGGGACATATATTTTTAAAAGTATTAATTTGATTAATTTGTTACGCCACGTCATTAATATATCCGTTGCATTCTAGAATTTTTTCCGGTGAGGACTCGCACGAATGCGAGGGGACGCGCAGGCATTCACGTGGGGTGACGTCCCAGCTGGTTAATTAATGCAGGAAGTTGTAACTGCCGACTGGGATCGATGAATTAATGCCTCCGATGGAGGGCCTAAAGCCACAACGCCCATCCTGCTGGTCAGAAATCCAATGCCCAATGCATGCAGTGCGATAATTAATTAATTAATTAAGACCACTGTAGCGCGCCAGATGCTTTTCTTCTTTAGGGCTGCACTATTCATTACCAGTGTTTGGACTTTAATTCTACTTAATCATTAGCTGCACTCCATGCGTCAAACTGTGTGCGCATCCTTAGCTACATGTATGTGACGTAAGTGACTAAGAATTTGGTGATTGCTACAAAATTTAGTTATTTTATATTTTCAGGTAGATTATTTTTTAAAAAAATAAATAAAATAAATAGTATGTTATCTTTCTCTCCCAAGAAAAAAATAAAAGATACGCATGCGATCTACGGTATCCCAAGGATTTATTTAGTATTAAAGTATATATATATATATATATATATATATATATATATATATAAAGAGGCTACTATACTATCTATTAGTACCTGAAGCTCCGTACTATATGTGTTGGTTTCGATTTTAGGGCGTTCAAATCAACGTCCACACGCTTGTAAATTAATCTAGGATATTTTAAGTTTCTAGAATAGTAAATTTTATATTTTTTCGACATAATTACGTTTAAATGATTAAACTATTTCAAAATTATTAATTTAATCTAAATTTCTTCAAATTTTGATAGAAAATACTTTAAACTATATAGATTAAGGTTAACATTCTTGATCTTGAATTTAAAAGTCCTATGCTCAAATTTTAAAAATTATTCAATTTTCACCTTCCATTTTGATATAATTTATTTACTAAGTAAACGATATCGAAAAAAACTAAAATTTTATTCCTAAGAAATTCATATACTCTAGATCATATTTAACGGTGTGGATCGTTGACTTGAACGCCCTAAGATCGAAAACAAATACTATAGTACCGGAGCTCAATACTATAGATAGTATAGTAGCCTAATTCTATATATATATATATATATATATATACACGCGCGCGCGCGCACACACACACGAGCTTATTTGAAAATCTAATTATTACCATGCCATGAAGAAGTTCCGAAAGATTGATGAAGGAAAAAAAAAAAATTAGTGGATTAATTAAAAACAGGCATTTAAAATTTTTTATTGTGAAAATGTATATCATCATTTGAATGTCATACGGTGAATGTCGTAAAATACATTGGAAAAATTTTCTACCAATTTAAGATATCTAGGATTGAATTTGAATTTTAAGGAGTGCCCGAGTGCATGTTATACTTGGTGCAGGCAACAATTACGTACGCAGCTCCTTTAATTAGTTTGGAAGATATAAAAGAGGGAATCTAGTTCCAATTGAAGAAGGAGAGAGGACGACCGGAAAAGCAGAGCAGGACTCCTCGCGTGCCAGGCGAAGTGGGCACGCCACTTATGGCAAATGGATCAGATCGACACCTATATATGTGAGTGAGCTCTCAGGAAAGACAAAACGGTGGAAAAGATGCCCTTCTTCGTTGCCCCGTTAGAAAACATCCAATTCCACCTCCCTCGTGCCGTCGTGCATGCATCCATTTGTATACAGAGAGGTCCAACAAAATGTAAGGGGGACAGAGAGAGCTGAGAGAGAGAGAGAGAGAGAGAGAGAGAGCTAGAATATGGCAAAAACTTTTCCAAAGACTAAATGGTAAAAGAGGAATTACACCAAATCCTTTCTTTCTCAAATTCAAAATTAGCGTGATTAATTCACCGACCGTATGTAGCATAATTGGCTAAAAGTTTTATCGTTAGTATTTGGGGTTTAAAACTCGAAGCCTAATTAATTACTTTGCTTTTATAATTGAGTTCATTTAAAAAATAAATGAAACGAATAGCTTGCTACTTTCTTTTTTCAAAACAAAAATATTGGTGTGATTCTCAAAACAATCGGCATTTTTTAAACTAATAACTAATATATAGTCTGAATATGGTGCTTTCGATAGCACCACTCGTGTGGTATTTTAATTTTTTAATCCTTGGCTTGATCTCTTTAACTATTTCTAACATTGAATTAATATTATTCTCCTAGGAGGCCAAAAAATTCTCGTGAAGACCACTATCATCTCAATTCTATAATTTTTTATGCAAGAGCAAAAAATTTGATAGTATCAACTTCTTTACACTTTCGAAAGTATAGTAGCTTTGCACTGCACAGTTTGGTGCTATTGATATAAATGTAGAGAGAAGAGGACCTCCGTCCTAGCAAGTCATTTTAATGTTCGAACTTCCGCTCCATTAAATATTATCTAGAGTATTAGAAGTATTTAGAAAATAAATTTCATGATTTTTTGGTAACATTTAGCTAGTAATCGAAAAGGCTCAAAATCAATGGTTAGGAAAAATTTTTTTGCAAAAGTGATAATATGACACTAAAATTTTAGATGAAAATATTAATTTTATTTTGTATAGTATAAAAATTTTTCATCAAATTTTATATGATTTGAATAATTTTACACCATTAAATTTGCAAACGGCTTACCATAGCTTTCACAGTCCGCGACCACCTGCCTATTTGGCCGGGTGCGGACCGCCGACAGCGCCGAACGGATAGGGGTTTCCCCTGTACCGCAGACAGAGTCTCCCCTGTATGTTCAAGGCTCAACAACAGAACAATACAAGAGGTTCCAAACAGGAACAGTATTCGTACACTGATTGCATAAGGAAGTATCAAACAACATAAAACACCTAAAGTATTACATGCATTCCCACAACATGCATTTTACATCTCAATTTTCAATTTACATTACATTCAACTCCCAAATGTAATAAGTTATTACAACTTCTTTTACAAGTTTGATACATTTCTGTTCCTTTCATTTTCCCTATATCCCTAGGCTATGTTGACTCGGGGTACCGCTATCTCTGGTCTCTGGGGTAGGGCGCTATCTATGGAGCTACGCCCTTGCCTCGCCCCGCCGCGCCGCTCACGTGCGAACCTGTAACACCCGAAACAACATGGAATGAGAACTAACTCCATAGTTCCCTGTGACACCCCAATAGTCCCACATCGGATGGGAAAGGGGTTGTCATTGGGTTTATAAGAGACTTAGACACTAGTAATAATAACTGGGCTTAAGCATTTTGGGCTGTTGACTGGGCCCAACGAGTTATTGTTGCTAGTGGGCTGGGTCGTTACATTTGGTATCAGAGCCGGTTCACCAGCTGGACATGTGTGGCGAGTCTCGGCTGAGCCAGGGTCTGGATGACGGGCTAGCGAGACGAGTCTCACATCGCCTGGTGATCTTGGGCTGTGTGTGTGATTGGACTGACGAGGACGTCAGGGCCTTAACGGGGGGAGTCTGTGACACCCCAATAGTCCCACATCGGATGGGAAAGGGGTTGTCATTGGGTTTATAAGAGACTTAGACACTAGTAATAATAACTGGGCTTAAGCATTTTGGGCTGTTGACTGGGCCCAACGAGTTATTGTTGCTAGTGGGCTGGGTCGTTACATTCCCAGTGAATACGGCCACCCAAGGGAGAAGCTCGACCAATAGGTCCAAAGGAGGCAAACACATGTTAGTTCAACAGATAGATATAATATCATAAATATGCAACTAACATTTACCATGCTTTGCCTCACAAATGTAACAATGCCATGCTATATGCAACAATGCAACAACAGAAATAAATCTACTGATTCTACTTCTATCTCGCTATCTAGCTCATATCCAACTAGCCTCTAAGGTTTCTAATACCATAGATTCATCACATTTATCATTAGCCCTCAAGATTCTGTCTACCTTATTCCAGCTAGCCACCCGACTCGGCCTCGAGTCAATCAACTGCGGATAATCCGCGCTCTGCCCGACTCGAGGTGAAGGAACCTTCACATGCACCTCAGCCTGCAAGCCAAGAACCACATCACCCAACGGTTCGCCCAAATCTACGTACACCGTGGTCAGGGATCCCCCGGTGGGAGAGGAACATGCCGCATACACCCGCAGCCGAGATCCCCGATAGGGAGAGGAACATGCCACGTACACCCTAGCGCTCTCTGTTCTTGCTCAATTACAATCCTCGAAGTTCTTTCGGTAGGAGAGGAACATGCCACATGCACCCGCGGCCAAGAACTATCAAGTTCACAATTCCTGGGATTCCAGAATCCGCTTTACATAGCTCAAGGGTTGGTCTCAAACCCTATAGTATTGACTTATTTAGGTCCGATGTCCTTTCCACCCTAGGTCCAACTGACTCTAGGTTCAATGCCTCTATCAAATAACCTAGGTTTACTTTAACTCTAGGCTCAATTCTCAGCCTATGTTCTCGACACTAGGTTAATGCCACACACCTAGATTTAGTTAACTCTAGGTTCATTCTCAACCTATGTTCTTTAACACTAGGTTAGATGCCACTGATGATTTACCCTAGGTTCAACAACACTAGGATCATATCCGACCTATGTTTAATAACACTAGGTTCGATGCCACTCGATCTATTCGACACCTAATTGTCCACATCGAGGTTTAAAGCTACACGTTCTCATTTTCCAATGTCGAGTTCTCTAACACCCTAGAGTTATCGACCCAAGTCCACATGTTCACAATGCTAGCATGCATCTTATCTAACATGATTTCATAATGCTAAATGCGTCTAGCATATATTCCACTATGCATGAATATCAGTATGAATCTATCCACTAGCATATACTTTCAATGTCTTCTTATCCAATTATTAACTAGCATGGTTCTCATAATATTAACATGCACATGCAATTCACTTTGCATTTCTAGTTCATGTCTTTATCTCATGGCAGTTTATACATTTTTAGCATCTATTGCATGCATACATTTCTATCTAGCATATTTACAATGCCATCATATCCATACATATGCATCATCAAGAACTTATAGTCCACTTTGACATGCAGGTGACCTAGTCGCTTCGGTAAGCACAACCCACCTCGATTTGCTCTCTGATTGCTTGTCGACACTTGCAATCGGCCTCCCGCGGCACCCGTCGCCCGGCACAGCCCGATATTGCAACTGCACCCCAACCGTGCGTCGATTCGCGGCCCCGAAAATTATAGGTCTATAGCTTGATGCCGTGATGCCACAAATCCATTTTCGTGATTTTAGGACGTCGCCTCAGCCCTCCAGGTGGAAATGAAGCCGAAACGTCCGTTTCTTTAATATCTTCGCACCGGCTCGACGAATCGCCGAACTGACTTTGCCAACGTGTCGGAATACCTAGCAATTAGGTTTATATAGGTTCAATTTAGATCAAACCACATCTATGAAAAATCTCCATTTCTATGCCCTAGCATGTACATATACTCCAAATGTCCCACAATTTCATGGAGAAACATGCATTTAGTAGTCTAGGGATCATTAGAATACTAAGCATAAAGGATTTACCAAATCCTAAATACTTATCGAAATTTGAACGTCGACACGAAAGCACGCCGCTCAAACGGCCGCACGAGAACCCGAACCGACACCTCCAACGCGTTCCCAAGCTTCATCTCTACCAACCCTCAAATTTTTAGAGAGAGATCTAGAGAGATGAGAGAGAAATCTAGAGAGAGAAAGGGAGGGTTTCTCTCTCCCCACCATGTGTGCGTGTGAGTGGTGTGTGTGTGTGCTGCTCGGTTGAGGAGGCAGGAGGAAGAAGAAAAGCCTCTCAACACTATTCACATTAGCAGTTTAGCAGCTACAAACTGACGTTTTTCGTCGGAGCCCTTCTGAATGTCCGTTTGTACTGAAATTTGACAGTCAAGCTCGGTTTTACTTAATAAGTACAAAAAAATTTTAATCTTTCAGTTTCGACCATGTTTGGTCACCGAAAGCTCTACCGAACTGTAATCTCTAGCAGATAACAATCAGATTTTATTTTCTACCTTCCGGGTGTCGGATTGACATGAAACTTTAAATCTAGTCTCATAAAAATATTTTCGACTTAATCTCTAGTTTTTCATAATTTTCTGACAGTGTGCATTTTCTACTAAAATATCAGCTCCGTTTCTCACAGAAAATTCTAAATCTTCTATTTTTATTCCGATTTCAGCACAAGTCATTTCTGACTTATATTTTACTTCTCTAAATCCAATAAAAATAGTATCTCGCACTATTTTTATTTATTTTTACTTTTATATCAAAATCCGGTATGTTACAATAGCCATTAAAATAGTTGATTTTCAATCCTTCGATCACTAGGTAATAATATCTAAAAATTATGAAATTTATTTTCTAGATACTGTAAATACTTTAGATCAAGTCTAATATAATCGATCATCGATTTGGAAGTCCTAACGTTAGAAACTACTTAATATCACGGAGGCCACCTGCTTCTAAAAGCACACAAGCCAGACTACATATATAATGAGGCAACTATACTATTAATAGCTCCAAGTTACCTGTGCTATTAATTTTTTCGGTCCTTGAATGAAGGGATGTGTGGTTAGAATGATAGTGATCCTATAATAGAGTTTAGTGGGTGGTTGATGGAATAGCATGATCTAATGGGTGAAAATGGTCAAAGGAATAGATCTAACAGTGAAAAGCTTGGTAGTACCAACTATTTAGTGCTGTTGATAGCTTGGTGCTATTGATAGTATTTCAGCCTAGTTCTATATATATATAGCCCTAGTTTATATATATAATAATATATATATATATATATATTATATATATATATATATATATATATATTATATATATATTTATATATATATTCAGCCTAGTTCTATATATATTATAGCCTAGTTCTATATATATATATATATATATATGAATCATATATATATATATATATATATATATATATATATATATTTGAGCTAGAATACTCTCAAAAGCACCCAGGGGACCAAGGGGGTGGTGCTTTTGAGTTTTTAACTATTGGATGGAGAGATTTAGGGTTGAGATGATGATGGTAGGTGGTGGTAGGTGGTGGTAGGTGGAATAGTATTTGTCCAAGGGGTATTAGTAATTAAGGAGTAGATCCAAGGGCTAGAAGCTTATAAGCACCAAGGGGTTGGTACTTCTAAAAGTATTCTAGCTCAATTTCAAATATATATATATATATAAAGAGAGAGAGAGAGAGAGAGAGAGAGAGAGAGAGAGAGAGTCTGGCTACTATACTCTTATGAGTACGATTGCATTCTTACTCATAAGTTGTTTTCGATGATAGAGCATCCGAATCGACGATCCATACTATTAAATATTATCTAGAGCATTTAAAACTTTTAGAAATCAAATTTTATAATTTTTTGACATTATTTACCTTACAATGAAAATGTTTCAAAACTAACAATTTTTAACAGCCGGTATATATTACTTGCTACTTTAATGGTGCAAAAGAATCGGAATTGGTTAAACTTTTGTTAGAATATTCTATTCACTATCTAAATAAAGATTAATAACTCCAATTTTAAATTGAAGGATTCGATCATCCATTTTTAGGACGTCGTTCAATTTGACCGTTCATTTTATGTCTAGTTGATAGACTTTATTATGATTTCAAAAATCACGAAATTTATTTTTTAGAAGTTTCAAATACTCTAAATCATATTTAATAGAGTGGATTATCGATTCGGAAGCTCCATCATCGAAAACAACTTATGAATATGAAGGACTCTATACTCATAGGAGTATAGTAGCCCTAGAACTACTATGTATCAAAAGTATAGAGAATTTGGTGCTTCTAACTTTTTGGCCCTTAGATCAACCCTTTAATCATTTCTAATTTTTGAATTAATACTATTATCCTGTGGGAACAACTCAACCCTTGGGGTACTACTCAATCCTAGGGAGGATCGCAATCATCCAGACCGTATAATTCTTCATCCAACGGTCAAAAATCGAAAGCATCAAATCCTCTATACTTCTGATAGCATAGTAGCTCTACACTATATATATGTGTGTGTGTGTGTGTGTGTATTGTAACATATAAGACCAAAGTCGCAAAAGCAGATTCCCGACGTGGAGTAACTGATAAAACCATTTAGAGAAATAGGTTCGGAAGATTTAAAGATGAGAGGTAGTGAGAATTGAATCAGGTAAAAGAAAAAGTGAGAATTTCGGCAAAATCTATTGAATTTTTAAATGACAAGTGAAATAGTATCTAAATGTTGCAATTAAATTGTTTGAGGGCACTAGGAGAGTGTTAGGAAATGTTGGAGGTAATTTGGTGAGATTTGGAGATAAGCTAAATGATAATTGGGAGAAAAATAAAAATTTAGAGGAACGATTATGCTCCGAAATGTAATTATTTTGATAAAAAAATTATATTTCCTCAGTATGGGAAGGTTTTTTGAGGATTAAAATTTTTTCCTATATAAATTTGATATCTTTTTAATTATTATCGTGTGTATTTTAATTTTAAAATTGATCATCAAATTTCAGTAAAAAATAATTTAAAATAAAAATTTTACGCGATTATTATTTTTCACTTAAAGTGAATACTAACCCATGTTTTCGGTTGTGATCGAGGAGAGAGGTAGCTTCAAACCCGAATCGAAGTCCGTTTCGATGAAATCATCAGTAGAGCACAGTTTTCGACTGCATGGTCGCCCCAAAAATCATTACCTAGCCTTGTTGGCTCACCACCGGGTACCAACGGCGGGGGGCCGGGGGGAGGGGGGGGGAAGTGGGTGAAGCTCAAGCCCCCTGTCCTTTCACCGCTGCTGACCTAGACTGCCGCCGGCATCACCCTTAGACCCCGGGCGACCATCCCCGATGCTTCCCTGGGCATCGCTATGCCCTACGGAGTCACCGCGGTTGAGGAGGACTCCACAGAGCTTGTGCGGCAATAGGGCGACACTTGGCTGCCGTTGCCGCGCCGCCACATGGCGACGTCGGAGGTCCCAAAGAGTCCACCGGCGCCGCCCTTTGCCATCCCGACCCACCGCTGTAGGGATTTGCGATGCCCTAGCCATGTGTCCACTTTGGTGTACCGCTGCCATGCCATGCCAACCGTCGTTGTCTCCTACCGCCCGCCAGGGGTCCTAGCCCACTCCCTTAAGGGCGGCGACCCTCCCTTGGTCGAAGCTCCCCTTCCTGTGCCATCGGCTGCTAGATCTACGCTGCCTTATCATTGTGTTGGATGCTGCCAGGGTAGATTTCAGAGGCTGATTCGAACGATCTTCCTTTTCCAACCACCGAGAATTCAGTAAGCACCCGAGATGTGAGCACCGCACTCTTGGGATCACGTGGAGTCCCGTGCTCACCTTCACTGCAATCAATGAAGCTCCCGTGCGTGCGTGGGACTTGGCCGCTTCTAGGATCAAGCAATTGGAGGCTTGTTTCTGCTGTTTTGAAGCCTTTTGGTCATCGATTGTGCTCTAGATAGTGAGCACAAGCATTATCACATTGAAACAGATCAAATCAACTAGTTGGTTGGATCTGTTGCGAAACGGATCTTGGTAACGAGCTCGAAACTCATGTTTATGAATTATTTGTATAGTAATTAATGCTAAAATAAGTTGTTTGCAAGTTGTATGCAATGGGGACCTTGCGCACAGCCTCAAACGGCATGTAATGCTGTTAGCGACATCTTGACTGATCGTCAAAGGTCCGGGAGCTGTTGTGGAGTTAAAATGGGTCCCACAACATCGTTTGGCAGAAATTCGCCGATCGGACACGGTTTAAGTCACAGTTTTTGAACATTTGCAATTTAGATACCCTAGAGACCCTGCCAAGACTTGTTGGCTGGTTTCTACTGCCACCTTCAAAATCTGGAGGGAGTAATGAGTGGCGGAGGGGTTTTGGTACGTTTTTCGACGAAATCATCAGTAAAGTATAGTTTTCGACTGCGTGGTCGCCCCAAAAATCATTACCTAGCCTTATTGGCTCACCACCGGGGTTGACTTGTGTGTTCGGTGGTGCTAAATGAGTAGTGAAGGTTTTTGGTGCCAAATTGGACACTTTCGAAAGCTCGAAGCGAAACGGTCAACTGGCGATGATCGAGTTGACCATGGTGCTTGTGCTTGCTGCCTAGACACACAAATGGATGTGTTTTAGGATAGCAGGTAACTCACGGCATGAGTCAGTTTGTTTTGGAATTTTTTGTGGGTCCTACGAGCATCCTAGTGCGTTTTTGGGATTCTCGGCGAGTTCGGGAATTGATTTTGGAAAATCGATTCCGTAGGTGGTTTTGTATTTGTGAGCGATATCTTTTGATTTAGTAGGTTTGGTTTTTGACTCGGTGGACCTATCATAGGTCTGATCAACGGTTCTACATACTACAGGAGCTAGGTACAGCTACGACACAGGTGGGTACTTCGATCCGAAGTCGGTTCAGTGGTGCACGCTCAGTGATGTTCCCTCCACCCTTTTCCCTTACTTACTACATATATCTTATACTTGAGCCTTACACCACATGACTTTGATTCTAGCTCTATTTAGCATACTCCTCTTTTGTTTGCCATGACATAGAAATAGAGCGGTAGAGATTGCCTATGCATGATCGTATACATCATTGTTGACCTGAGTGGTTAGTTCCCGTAGACACACCATTGTTGACCTAAGTGATCGGTTCTTATGCATACTCCATTGTTGACTTGAGTGATCAGTTCTCTTGGACGCATCATTGTTGACCTGAGTGGTCGGTTCTCGTGGATACATCCTAGATGACCACAGTGGTCGGTTCCCTTATAATCTAGTCATTGTTGACCTCATACTTTCTTATTGACCTAAAAGGTTGGTACTTGCATACTCGTGGGGATGTTGACCTTGCCTATCTCGGTTGATCTGAATGGTCGGTGCTCGTATTCCAGTATTGTTTTGATAAACTATTAGTCAGTGTGCCCTGAGGGGCGGTAATTATTGACTATTTGCCGACGGTTGGCTATTGATCATACTCGCATCGATCGCCACAGCTTAACAGCATTTCACGAACACCAACGGTCTGATCCCCTGTAGTAACGTGTTCTTTTTTGAAAAAGTTGTTAGTTGCCAACCCATGAGCCCAGCGGCCATTTAATAGGTTTATACGCCAGACAAAGCGGTTGTGCTTGCTTGTGTTTCTTAAACTGACACGGTGGTATAGATTGGGTACATTTAGACTTTCCGTCTGGTTGATGCATATAGCTACAGTAGCGATTATTGCATGCTTACTTGCGGTTCGTCTCTCTTCACACTTACATTACTACTGTGGGCCTTTATTTATCTGTACCTGGTTATCGGTAAGTACGCTTACCTTCGTTGGCTTGCAGTATCTACTGGGAGACCCTTTATTGGTTTCTCACCACTATTTTTCCATAGGTGACGCGGGTGGGATTGGTCGGGACGATGCATGAGGCCGTAGTTAGAGGGCCGAGATAGAGTTTCCCGATGTACGACATACGATTTGATTATACTCCATACTTAGCATAGACATATATACTTGTGGATAGTATAGTGCTACTCAATTACACCTATTAGTAAAGGCTTACATGTGGTTCAGTTGATATTGTATACTCTCGGATTTTGGATGCTCATGGTTTTGGACATTCGTGGTTTTTGAAAACATATGGTTTTGAACTCGAATTTCTATCGTTGGTTTTCTACCTATCATGGTAGCATTTTCAAATTAATAGTTTTTGTGTGGGAAATATTTTTAAATGATTTTCTCGAGATTTTTCATAGAGCTAAAGTTTTGAAAATAAGTCTTCGTATGGGAGACAATTTCAACTTCTAGGATGAATGTGAATGAACGTGGAATGGATGGGACTAAGGACGGCTAGCTATTTGATGTAATATGATGATTCTTATACATCTTATTGTTGTGTGTGTGAGTGGAGATCTGATTATTAAATTATACTATGTGCTACGCCATGCTAATATAGGGAAGAATCTGCATGTTTGTTTCAAAAATTTTTTATACATGTGGCGGGTCTGTTGCACGTCTTTGGGGTCTAGGTTTCAAAAAAAAGGACATTTTTCACTGACTCTGATTTATAAAGATAGTCCGTTTTTGAATTGGCTTTCAAAAAATGACCGCGAGGCGTGATAGATTAAGGTGGTATTAGAGCGAAAGGTTACAACCACAAACTTACTCACAGTTTTTCTTGAAAATAAAACTGAACCACTAGTTAGGTTGACCCATAGGAATACCTAAGATGATAGGCACGTGAGTCTTGGTGTATCGATCGAGCCTTAATAGTCTCGAGGTGCATGCTTATTATTCCATGCGTGTTACGGTTTCTGCACAGACTTGTGTCTTAGCCGGGAGTGGTGGCAATGTACCAGTACAGACATTCAGTCATGGGGTGACGTTCACCAGGTGTAGCTACTCCTATCAGGTGAGGCCTTGTGGGTCAGGTGATATTACTTACTAGGCCGAGGCAATTATCTTATCTATCGTTGCCTAGGCCACACTCCCTACATAGAGTATGAGTGCCACTGCGAGCATCTCTGCAGAGATGGTATCTAGAGCAGCTTCGACCGGGGCTACTGCGAGGGCTAGTGATGTACAGCCCGAGGCTTTGTTACCGATCGCTTCTGCAACTGAGGTACGAATAATGTTCCTCCAGGTTTGGTGGGTAGGGCTATGATGCCTACCTCATCCCCCTATTTTCTATTGGTGGCACAGTGTCATGAAGAGAGGAGTGAATCCAGTTTTAGGTGGATGTAGTAAGTTCGTGAGATCTAATCTGCCTAGCTATGGCGGCATGACTCCCGATCGAGAGTCTAGATCAAGGTTATAGTAGGACTTAGTATAGAGTCTCATGCGGGGCATTATAGCCAGTGTTAGTATTTTCGAGCGGGTTCGCCCGACTCGTTAACTACGTTCTCGTCGAGTTGCGCACATGGGTTGCGCGGTGAGGTTGTCACTCATTGAATTATCAGTGCAAGTGCTTTGATTATCTGTCGGTTCACATGTTCGATGGGTGTATTTTGGGACTACTTTGGGATGCGGTTCTGGCGTTGGTCCTTGTGGCGCACACATCGTGTGCAATTGCCCATCACCTTTGTTGGTGTGTTGTGGGATCGGTCAGCTTTTGGCATGTCACGAGCTACTCCATGGGATTACTCCATGTCACGAGCTACTCCATGGGATTACTTGAGGATCTCGGAGGGTTAGTAGCTAGTTAATTAAAGTTAGAAAATCTTGTTGCAATCGCACTGGCTTGTGCGGGTAGTGACTTTATGTCGCGGGCTATCGTCTATTGTTGTGGAGAGCCGTAGGACTCCTACGGAGTAGGCTCAAAGGCTGGTCTAGCTTCGAAAATCGGCTTGCGGAGTCAATATTTCGACGGTGTTTTGGTGCACTTCGAGTGGTATAGAAGTAACGGTTGGTTTGGTCCTTGTGTCGCTTCTCAAACTTGTTGTTGGCGGTGGATCCGCGGGTAATGCGCTTTTCTTTCGATAAGTACATTGGCTGCAAACGATGTAGTGTTGAAAATTGGGAGAAAATACCCTATCCCTCTCTGAAGTATTAGGATTGGGTCGATGTATTTTCTGCTAGACAATCTTTATAGGTCGTCTTGTGGAAAGGCTTGAGTCATGGTCATCTTTGACCAGTGGTGAGGCCTCGGTAGTTCCTAAGCGGTACTTGTACAGCTGACCTATGAGCACTGCATATGGTTGATATTCTGTCAGGCGCTTGGTCACCTACTAGCCCAGTAGTAGTGCTTTGCACAACTGAGAGGTGTGATAGGTCATGCAATCTCGGTCGTGCTACCGGAGATTGTAAACTATCCGATATGTGACATAAGCTTAGTTATTATCTCAGAAGTCACCGCGAGTGACGGCGTATGGTGCAGTATGGCACATCATGAATGTCATAGTGTAGGAGATGATGATGCAATCATGGGTGACATGTGCCATTGGGTCTCCTTGAGACCGGCGTTTAGTGTAGCTTAGGACATCAATCATTAGGGTTCCTTTTAGGACGACAAAGATTTTAAGGTCTCGTCGAGACATATGTTGGACAACTTGGGTGAGAACTTCGGAGTCTAGTGGGATGTCTTACTGTTTGATTTAGGGTGCATGCCCATGCAGCAGGATCGGTTCATAGCCTATACATCATGATAGCTAAAGGACTATGAGAAGATTTACCTGATGCATGACCTCGAGCTCGCAACAGTGGTTTTGGCCCCCAAGTTATGGAAGCACTATCTCTATCGGACACACTACAAGGTGTTCACGGATCACCATAGTTGGAAGCAGGCTTCAGCTCAGGTGTCCTTCTTGATTGCTGAATGGGATTGCTCAAGAGTTCGATTATTTGGAGATAGAGGTTGTCCCCACCAGGGCCACGGCTTAGTTGATGACTTTGGTAGTGTAGCCCACCTTGATGGCGTGGATCGTGCTCGCACAGCAAACAGATCCGTACATGTAGAAGGTGCTGGCGGATGTCGAGTAGGGCAAGGGATGGACTTCTCTATCTACTTTGATAGCTTTTTGTGCTTTAGGGGCCGGTGATTTATGCTTGGCAACTCAAAGCTGAGAAAAGACATACAATCTGAGGCACAATAGTCTCCATACACTGTTCATTTCGGCGAAACCAAGCTGTGACGTGACTTAAAGTAGAATTCCTGGTGGCTCGGGATGAAGTTTGATGTTGCACACCACGTGGCGCAGTACTTGGTATGTCAGTAGATGAAGATTGAGCACCAATGACCAGCAGAGAATCTGCAACCACTTCCGATGCCTGTGTGGAAGTAGGAGGAAACCATGATAGATGTCATCATAGGATTATCGCTATCACAGAGGGGTCACGATGCGATCTGGGTCATTGGGGATTGCTTGATGAAGTCGCTCACTTCCTGCTATTTCACACTGCATGGTCTCGAGATTGACTGGCACAGCCGTACATCGAAGAGATCATTTGACTGCGTAAGGTGCCGGTGTCAATCATGTCGGATCGGGACACTCGCTTCATATCCTAGTTCTAAAGGAGCTTGCGGCAGGCTATAGGAACAGAGCTAACTTTCTGTAGGGCCTTCCGCCCTCAGAGCGATGGCCAGTTTGAGCGGGTTGTTCAAACCCTTGAGGACATAATTAGCGCATATGTCCTAGACTACGGCGAGGGATGGTTCAAATACTTGCCTCTTGTGGAGTTTGCGAACTAAGACCGCTACCAGGCTAGCTTTGAGTTGGTGCCTTACGAGGTGTTGTATGAGCATCGATGTCGAACCTCCGTCTATTAGGATGATATCAGTGAATGTCGGTCGTTTGGGCTAGACTTGTTGGAGGACGCAAAGATGAGGTTTCGTATCACGAGCAAGTGGTGGTTGACCACCTAGAGTCGACAGAGGAGCTACGCAAACTAGTGACGGCATGACCTAGAGTTTCAGGTCAGTGAGCATGTGCTATTGAAGGTGTCGCTGTCTAGGGGTATCAAGCGGTTCGGTTTGCGAAATGAGCTTAGTCTGCGGTTTGTTGGAACCGTTCGTGATCCTAGAGCGTGTTGGTCCGATGGCGTACAGATCGGTTCTACTTCCAAGTTTCTCCCGGGTGCACTATGTGTCCTTATCTTTATGCCTCGCAAGTACATTTGCGGCTCTTCCCATGTGATCAACCCTATGGCTTTTAAGCCTCACAAGGATTTGAGCTTCAAGGAGGCTTCAGTGCAATGTTGGCACGTGAAGAAAGGCTACTATGGAATTGGACGATTCCTTACATTACGGCTTTGTGGGTAAGATCACAAAGAGCGCGAAGTGACTTGGCGGTTAGAGTTGGTGATGTGAGATCGATAACGAGATTTGTTGTAGGAGAGGTGTAAGCAAGTTTCGAGGACAAAACTTTTTTAAGGAGGGAGATGATGTGAGGACTGAGATTTTCACCTATGTAAATTTGATATCATTTTAATTCTTATTGTGTGCATTTTAATTTTAAAACTGCCCGTCAAATTTTAGCAAGAAATCATTTAAATAAAGATTTTATGTTATTATTACTTTTTCCTTAAAATGAATACTAACCAGTGTTTTCGGTTGTGATCGAGGAGAGAGGTAGGCTTCGGACGCGAATCGGACTCTGTTTTGGACGATCCAATAGCTTATTTTCAACGATCCGACCGTGTCGGAGCCAATGGGGTTGATGCATTTTATGTTCAACACACAATTTTGAGAAAATAGCTTTTATCGCTGGGACAACATTTATTCCGCATTATTCTTGCTTTTTAGAAGTGATCGGTGCTCCGGCTTGCATGAAAACTTACGGGGGCAAATTGAGAGGGACTAGAATGCGAATTTGGATCCTTGGAGGACTTAGGAGCATTTATCCCCTATGAATAGTGGTACATAGGATTAGATTGTGGATTTGGGGATTTTAGAATCCGAACACTAGACCCCAACCTTCCTCCTCTCCTCCTTGTCCACCTGAGATGTCGGCCACCGCCGCCGTCGCTGCCGCTAGCCATCGGAGAAGAAGAAGAGCTTTTTTTCTTCTTTCTCTCTCTTCCTCTCTCCAATATTGTAAAGTCTGTGCATGGTGGGAGACCGAACCTCTTGTTCCTGCACCGCTACCTTCCTAGACCGCCGTCGGCATCATCCGCAAACCTCGGGTGGCCATCCCCGATGCTTCCCAGACGCCGCCATGCCCTAGGGAGCCATCGCAGCTGAGGAGGACTCTATAGAGCTTGTACAGCAATGGGGAGATACTCGGCTGTGGCTGCCGTGCCGTGCACCACAGGACGACGCCGGAAGTCCCAAGGAGTCCACCGACACCGCCCTTTGTTGTCCTAACCCGCTGATGTAGGGATTTGTGATGCTCTAGCTGCGGGTCCACTTTGGGTTGCCGCCGCCGCCGCCGCAGCCTCCCGCTGACGGTGTCACTGTCCGGGACCCGCCACTTTGGTCAGATTCAGGCGTCGACAGACCGCCGAACGGACAGAGTCTCCCCTGTACGTCCAAGGCATCACAACAGCACAATTCATGAGGTTCCAAACAATAACATAATCCATACGTAGATTGCATAAGGAAGGTATCGAAAACATAAATACTATGTTATTACAAGCATTCACATAACATGCAACTTACATATTATATTTTTTAATTTTCTTACTTCCAAATACAATCAACTTATTATTACAAGCTATTTCTTTTCTTCTCTCTACCCCTAAGCTGTGCTGACTCGTGGAACTTCTATTTTGGTCTTAGTGGCAGGGCACTATCTACCGAGCTGCTCCCTTTCCTCGCGTCGCCGCGCCGCTCACGTGTTGACCTGAAAAACGTTGGATGAGAACTATATATATAGTTCCCAGTGGGTACGACCACCAAAGAGAAGAGCTCGACCCACTAGGTCCAAAGGAGGCAACACAAGCAAGTTAGTCCAACAGATATGTATATATCATATAAATTTATGCAACTAACAACTAACATGCGTATGCCTCACAAAATGCAATAATGCAACAAGAATGCAATACAAGTAGATCTACCATTTCAACTTTTTATTTCACTACTCATATCATTTACAATCCACTTCTTAGGTTCATTTACCTTAGCCAAGCTATACCACTTGACTCGGTCATGAGTCAATATATATTACCAGCGGACTATTGCTCATTGTCTAGGCACCAGGTGAAGAACATCTCACATGCACCTCAGCCTTAAATCCACTCGAATATAGGTCATCTGTCAGGCGAGGAAATACCAACATACCCTTGACCACAAGTCGCATACCGGGCAAAGAGAACCACACATACCCGTTGAATCATTGCCGGAAGAGGAGAACCACACATACCAACAATTATGACTCACTTGCCAAGCGAGGAGAACCACACATACTCGTAAGTATAATCTGCTGCCGAGCGAGGAGAACCACACGTACTTGCAGCCAACAATCCTAGGAATTCCGGAATCCACTTTCCTAGCAAGTACAAGAGCTAGAGCAAAAGCCTGAATATATGAGACTCTGGAAAAAGTGAGAAGGAAAAGAAATGGTAGTTGGGTTGATAAAGATGCTGAAGATGCATATAAGCGAATGGAAGAACTTCATGGCGACCAATTAAGACAGTACGGAAAGGACACGCTCTCTACAGAACGAGCATATACATTAGTACTTGGCCATCGATCTAGCTATATCCGTGGTATGGGCTCAGGTCCTAATCCTTTGGAAAGTGGCGGTACTAGAGGACAAAGGATTCGTGCACAAATACGAGCAGAAATGAAACAAGAAATGGTTGTACGACTTCAAACCGAAGTGGAGAAACGAATCAGCCAAAGGGAAAGAGAAGCTGAGACACGAATTGCTGAAATACAAGCACAGATACGTGTTGAGATGCAATCTTAGATGCGTAGCCTGATAGAGCTACTTTCACAAATGGGATTGTCCATTCCTACTCGACAAGCATCAAAAGAGAATGTAAGTTAGTTTGTTTCAATAAAATGAGTTGAATAATTGCAAGTTAAATTATTTGGTGTGTTAGAAATAGGTAATTGTGTTTGTTATGTTTAATTTTAAAATACATGCTTAAAGTGTTAATCTAATCTTATAGTATTTTTGACTTGATATGTTTTAAATATTAGTTAATAGTACCTTTTATTATTTTGAATAAGTATATAGATTATATTCATAATTCTAATCATTTTTTTTTCTCATTTTACAGGATTAAACCTAGTAGCTCAACATATTGGACTTGAATTGTCTCAAGAACTTTGGATTGTCTCAAGAACTTTATTTTATTTTTTTTCTAGAGTTTTTTCTATCTTAGTTCTAAAATTTACCAGTATTAGATTAAATTTGGATGGAATTGAAACGTGTGGTTTTATACATGCTTGATGTGAACATTTGAAGTAGGTTTATTTTAGTTGTGCTAATTGAACTACTTTATACATTTTAGTGAATATATCTTAATTGTTATGATTAATAGTTTGTTTAAATACTGATTGAGGAGTATTAAATAGTTATGACATATTGATTATGTGTAATTTTTTTTATTACAAATGTAAAATATTAAATAGTATTGCAAAACTTCTGTGGCCAAATAATAAATAGTCATAATTTTTTATATAATAGTAATAAAACCTGAAAACTTTAAAGTGACCAAAATTAAATTTTGCCACAAATTACAGATAACTATTTATGTCCAAAAATATACTTTGCCATAAAATATATAATATTATTTGTAGCCATATAGAGTTTTGCCATAATATGTAGTAAATCTTGTATGGCCAAATGTCAAATATCGTCATAAAAATAACAATGCTATGTGTGGCCGATATTAAAATTTGCCACAACATGTAAAGGATTATTTGTGGCCAAACAGTAATTTTCGCCGCTATATGATCAATGCTAGTTGTGGCCATTTTTAAAATTTGTCACAACATGTAAAGGATTATTTGTGGCCAAACAATAATTTTCGCCGCTATATGATCAATGCTAGTTGTGGCCATTTTTAAAATTTGCCACAATATGTAAAGGATTATTTGTGGCCAAACAGTAATTTTTGCCGCTAGAAGATCAATGCTAGTTGTGGCCATTTTTAAAATTTGCCATAACAAAATAAGAATTATTTGTGTTCAAACAGTAATTTTCGCCGCTATATGATCAATGCTAGTTGTGGCCATTTTCAAACTTTGCCATAAATTATATGTTACTATTTGTGGCCAAAACTATTTTGCTCACAAAATATCATATATTTTCTTATTGTTTCTATACATATTTATGGCCATTTGATTCTTTATTGCGGCGAATTTGAAAACAGTTGTGTCCAATAAAATTGCCACAAAAAGTATGTATTTTTTGTGGCGAAATTGTTTTGGCCACCGTAACCTTTTGTAGCGGTCTTACTGTGGCGACCCTGTAGCGAAATTATTTTCACCACAAAATTATTTTTGTGGCGAAAATTTATATTTTTGTGGCGATTTTATTCGCCACAAAAAATCAATTTTGTTGTAGTTACGTCCACCACATACCCTATGTTGTCAACCTTTCTAGGTTCATATTATTCATATCCTAGTAGTCATCCTACCACTATATTCCATAATTTAGGTTCTACAACACTAGATTCATGTCAAATCTATGTTCAATGATACTAGGTTCATGTCCAACCTATGTTATTTGCATCCTAGTTGTCCACACCTATGATTCATGACATCTAGTTCTTGTTTCCAATTGTCAAGTTCTTTAATCTTCCTAGAGTTTATCGACCTATATACATATATATATATATATACATATATATACATACATATATATATATATATATATATATATATATCAATCACCATTATTGTTCACGCCCGAGGCCGATTTTTCATAAAGCCATTTGAAAGTTTACACCTTACCATTTTTTAACAAACTAAGTCGCGGAGATGTTGACTTTTTTTTTTTTTCACCAGCCAACGTAACGTATTACAGACCCGCACAAATACCAAAGTATCTGGTCCACTCCGGCCCAAGTTCCTTTATTTATTTAGCACGGCCCGTTCCAACATAACATGATGATACAACCACAACACATAAATTTACAATCAACAACCAAAAATTGATATGCATTTTCATACATCTAATAAATCTTAGAGATGATGCATGGCTACTAAGCACTTCCTTTAGCCGCTGCTGGATGATGCCAATGCACTAGTACAACAATCATTCCTATTTAAAAGTGCTCCCATTAGGAAGCTTTTGTTTTAAACTCTAATTCACTTATCATGAAATCATTCGGAAAATCTCTTTTAAATGTTTCCACACGGAAACTCTATTTTTTGAAAGACCAGTACTCGAGGAGGTATAGAATCCAAAGCGTCATAAATCAATATGAACTAAGATACAAACCACATATTTTTGAAACTTCAATCTCAATGTATAATTTACCATCCATAACATTCACTGATACGAGGAAAACCAACTCATTCAAAGCAATTCATATGATCATCTAATCATGCATAACGGAAATTAAAATCAAAATCTAACTGAACATTTATTTTAAAATGACTACCAAAAGCGCGGGGGAAGAAATACAACATGGTTGGCGATCGCTATACAGACAGCTAGATGTCCTATCGCCGAGCTCCAAATCAAATCCTCGTCTATATCACCTTGGGGAGGGAAAAGGGGGATTGAAGATAAAGCAACCATAGTTTTTTTCAGGAGGTACGACAGGCACGAAGCAAGCGTTAAATACCCCAGAAATCCACAAGGAGTAATCTCTCTCATTT
>NW_017890624.1:0-16241 GCF_001540865.1 Ananas comosus | reverse complement strand
TATATAATATATATATATATATGTATGTATATATATGTATGTATATGTATGTATATATATGTAATTGAGCTAGAATACTTTCAAAAGCACCAACCCCTTGGTGCTTTTGAGTTTCTAGTCCTTGGATCTATTCCTTGATTACTAATAATCTTCGGATCAAACACTATTCCACCTACCACCACCTACCTCCACCTACTACCATCATCTCAACCCTACATCTCCATCCGATGGCTAAAAACTTAAAAGCACCAACCCCTTGGTGCTTTTGAGAGTATTCTAGCTCAACTCTCTCTCTCTCTCTCTCTCTCTCTCTCTCTATATATATATATATATATAAAGAGCTAGTCTCCTATACTATTTATAGTACCGGGGCTCCGGTACTATAGTCCCGTTTTTGATGTTCGGGTGTTCAAATCAATGATCCACACCGTTAAAACTGATTTAGGGTATTTAAAGTTTTTAGAAATAAAATTTTATATTTTTTCGACATAGTTTACTTTATGATCAAACTATTTCAAAATTATCAATTTTCAATGGCTACTATGGCGAGTTTGGAGTTTAACGGTGTAGAAGAATCTAAATTTCTTCAAATTTTGATAGAAAATACTTTAAACTATCTAGATTAAGGTTAACATTCTTGATCTTAAATTTAAAAGTCCTATGCTCAAATTTTAAAAGATTATTCAATTTCCACCGTCCATTTTAACATAATTTATTTACTAAGTAAACGATGTCGAAAAAAACTAAAATTTTATTCCTAAGAACTTCATATACCCTAGATTATATTTAATGGTGTGGATCATTAATTTAAACACCCTAAGATCGAAAACAAGACTATAGTACCGGAGCTCCGGTACTATAGATAGTATAGTAGCCTAATTCTATATATATATATATCCTATATATTCCACATGCCTATGTTTTTATCGAATGATAGATTATTTACCCTAAGTAGCAGTCATCTATATCTACTCATTTAACCAATTAATTTATCATTATATGCATGCATCAACAAACAAAATCATACTTCATATTGGCATGGAATCGACCTAGTCACTTCGGTGAAGCACAACCTACTTTTCAAGCCTCCTAATTGCTTGTTGACAGTTGCAATTAGGCCAAACTCTAGAATCTCCAAGCTTGCTCCCGAACTTTCCTTGCCCTATACAAAAGATCCTTCGTTACCATTTTCAAATCACTAAATGATCCTTTCCCTGAAATCAAGTGATTTCACATGATTTCCTAACCCTCAATTAGGGTTCCAAAGGGTTAAAATAATTTTTAAACCCTCCACTAGCAAAACCCTCTTTCTAACCTAGGGTTTTTCACAAATAATGGCAAACCCAAAATCACATGCTAATCTCTACAATTTGTAGCCTAGATTAGCCAAGGGCTTCACAAAATTTAGTCTACAAGGTTTAAACCCAAAACCCTAGCTTTAAACCCAAAAATGAACCTCGAGTAGGAAGCGTTATAGCCTACAATCGTATAAGGACTGAGATTTTGCCAGTGTAGCTAAACTCTCTGTTGACGATGTTTTTGTGTGTAATTTAATTACAAAAGCACTCGTCAAGTTTCGGGAGAAAACGAGTTAAAACGGAGATTCTACGCGATTTCCAAGTTTCACTTAAAGTGAATAGTAACTCGGTTTTCCTGAGAAGTTGGCTTCAGGCTCGTATCGGACTCCGTTCATAGCAGTCCAATAGCTCATTTCGACTGGTTCAGCTGTTCTGGAACTAATGGTGCTGACGGATTTTGGGTTTGATGCACGGATTTCAAGAAAATCAGAAAATACATGTTTTATATGTATTTGTGTGTCACTTTGTCTGTTGGAAGAGAGAACGGGTTTCGTCGCGAATCCGTGACCGATCGAGGCGAAACGAAATAGTAGGTTTGTTGCCTCAGACGTGCTGATCTCACTGGTGCGATCCGTTCGCAAATCTGACGGACGGATCTGCAGAGAATGTGCGTTGTTCGAGGAGAGATCGATGATGACAAAACGGTATTCTCGCAAAAGTTGTGACATTTTATGTACCGTTTCGCGTGAAATTGCATGTGGAGGTGCGTTTGCGCATTTTGCACGCGCTGTGAAGGACTCAATATTAAATATTGAGTTTTGATAGGTTTTTCTGCAAAATGGAGCTATATGTATTTAAGTCTTCTATGGTTTCACCTTGGAACCGAACCCTAGATGATCCCTAGCTAACCCTTGTCGCCCCTAGCCACCTTCACCTCGCTCCCCTGCCCTAGCCACACAGCCCCGGCCGCCGCCGGCTGAGCCCGGCCTCTGCCGAGCCATCATCTTCCTACCTCTCCATCTCTCTGTCCATCTCTCTTTTTTCTTCTCAGGTTAGAGCCCAGGCCGAGGCTACATTGCCTCCAGTCTCTTCCCCGGCGTCTTCCCGGAGCCCCGGCGACCCTCCCCACCNACTCGATTTTTCGGAGAAGCCACGGCGCGAAGTTGGGTTCTGGCGCGTATCGGACTCCGTTCATAGCAGTCCAATAGCTCGTTTCGAACAGTTCAGTTATTCTGGAACCGATGGCGTTGATGGATTTTGGGTTTGATGCACGGATTTCAAGAAAATCGGAAAATACATGTTTTATATGTATTTGTGTGTCACTTTGTCTGTTGGAAGAGAGAACGGGTTTTGTCGCGAATCCGTGACCGATTGAGGCGAAACGAAATTGTAGATTTGTTGCCTCAGACGTGCTGATCGCTCTGGTGTGATCCATTTGCAAATCGGACGGACGGATCTGCGGAGAATGCGCGTGGTTCGAGGAGAGGTCGGTGATGGCAAAACGGTATTCTCGCAAAAGTTGCGACATTTTATGTACCGTTTCGCGTGAAATCGCATGTGGAGGTGCGTTTACACATTTTGCATGCGCTGTGAAGGACTCAATATTAAATATTGAGTTTTGATGGCTTTTTCTGCAAAATGGAGCTATATGTATTTAAGTTTTCTAGGGTTTCACCTTGGAACCGAACCCTAGATGATCCCTAGCTAACCCTTGTCGCCCCCAGCCACCTTCACCTCGCTCCCCTGCCCTAGCCGCACGTACTCCGGCCACCGGCATGCGCCTCCGGCGGACGCCGTCGCCCCGAACGGCCCCTGGCGCCGCTGCTGCACCCTGCAACTTGCTGGGCCGAGCCCTGGCCGAGGCAAGCCTACAGCCTTTCCCAAGCGCCGCCGCCGCTCGGGGCTGCACCCAAGGCACCCCTTCGGCCTCCAGCAACCCTCCGCCGCCGTCCCGAAGCTCCCCGGCTGCCGCCGTGGCCGCCATTGCCCATGGAACCCGAGCCCTAGCTGGTGCTGGCTCGGTTTGCTCCGCCGTCGTCGCCGCCGCTCTCCGCCGCCAACGGAGGTGAGCAGTGTGCTCCTTCCTTCCCCCGCACCCACTTCTGGCTCATGCGCACCCCGCCATGCCGCCGGAAGCCGGCCGGAGCAAGTTCGCTCCGGCCAAGCCCGAAATAGGGCTTAGTTGAGTGGGTTTGTTGTTCTGAGCTTCCCGAGGCTTCCCGATCAATATGGAAGGGAACACGATGATCATGGAAAATCGCTGATCATCGTGCTCACCTTGGTTTCTGTCGGGAAGGCCCCGTTCTGCTATTTCGGCGGTGTAGATCCTATAGAGCCTTTTTGGCTGCTGTTTCAGGTTTGCGCGTATTTTTCCGGCGATCTGAGGCTATCCCGATGCCTCCGGAGGTGAGCATGGTGATCGTTGGTCAGTGCCGATCACAGTGCTCACCTCACTTTGGATCAACAGATTTCGGTGAGCTCTGTTCGGCGCGATTTTCCCTGACCATGTGCTGTTCGCAGAACTTCGGGTTGCTGCCATGCCATCCACAGTAGCCGTTGTGCTTCGGATCATGAGCACGGCCTCTGGCACGTCGAGACCTGTGAGTAAGTGTCTCAACGGACCTTGGAAGTCCTCGGTTTGCGTGAACGAGCCACATTATTGCTCGATTTAGACAAAATATTAGGATTTTATGTAAATATAAGGGCTTTTATGCAATTGTGCACCTTGTGGCTACTGTGGGCAGTATGTATGTGTGTGTGGTGACCTCTGGACTGATTGTCCATGATCCGATAGCTTTCGCGAAAATTGAAGAGTTGATTTCGGTGCGTTTTTCGGCGAAATTCGACGAAAGAATGCGATTTCAGTTCGGATTTCTTCCGACGTGGTTTGTTTATCCTGTGATTTGTCACTGAGCCTTGTTGGCTGATCACCATCATCATTTTGTGGGTTCGGTGATGATGGGTGAGCGACGGTGGGTTCCGGTGCTGAAATTGACACTTTCGGGAATCCGTATTCGTACAATTATCCGGCGATAATTGTGTAGTGGTGTTATCTTGTGTTTGCTGCCAAGACATCCAAACAGGAGTGTTTTGTGGCAGCGGGTGACTCGTGACACGAGTCAGTGAGTTTCGGGACACTTAGTGAGTCTCGACGGCGTCCCGATGTGGTTTTCGGGACTTCCGGTGAATTATGGTGATCGGTTTTGGGAAACCGAATCGGGGACTTGTGTGGAGGTTTGTGAGTCTCGTGCTTTGGGTTAGTGGGTTGGATACTGACCCGGTGGAACTTTGTAGGTCCGATCTCATGTGTTTCGATCTGGTTAATCGAGATTCGGCATTGTACGCCCTAGCATCTATCATAGTTTGGCGTTGTACGCCCTTGTTGTTGGCTTCGGCCTAGGCACCGGCTTCAGCCGGTTTTTGTTTGAGCATACCAGTATGACTTAGTCACAGCACTTGGGGATATTCATGACACCGGATCGGTTTGGCCACCGATCAGAGGTGTACTTATTTGGATGGGTCATCTTGTGGGGCGGATGGATCAAGTCTGTCACGCCCCGAGCCCAATCCTTTTGGCCGGTTCGAGAGCGTCGAACAGACGCCGAACGGACATAGCCTCCCCCATCCACCCAAGGCTCAACAACAAGTATCAATAGAGTATAAAGTTTGTATAAGCGGAAGCATACACAATGCCTTGCACGAGAGCAAGCAATAGCCAATAGTGAAAGTAATAACTACACTTAGGAAATCAATTATAATTTTTCATCATTTCTTTTTACATCCCATTCTTTCAAAATATTACATTGATATTAAATAAACTCTTTTACATTATTCATGTCCTTTCTTTTAACAACTATAATCATCAAAATACAAAATATGATATATCAAAAGGGTATGCAACTAAGAAATAAAACATCTGAGGCGGTCTCTACCTAGGGCGCGATGCCCTTACCGCGGTCGTCTGCCGGCTCGCTCGGTCCCGACTCTGTGGAAATAGGGGTGTGAGAACTACAACAAAGTTCCCAGTGGGTTCAGCAATCAACCACACCAACTATTCCACTAGGTCTAATCGGGCATAATAGAATAGAAGAAAGAAAGTAACCAACTAACAAATGCAACTAATATGTCTGAACAATATAAAATGCGATGCTCGATATAATGCTCATGATGAATGTAGGATCAAAATTTCTTTACCCAATCTCTTGGCTAACCCGTAGGTTTCGCCCTCAACAAACTCACCAACCCAAAATCCTATTAACCGGGGAGATACCCGTTACAACCCGATAGGACCGTCCTCTAGGGAGATACCCGCTACGACCGAGTGATGTCGACTCCGAAGCACATCGCCCGAGGGGGAGCTACCACCCTCGAGCAAGGACTAAAGGTGAGTACGATCAATCCTACATTGAGGATTCCAAGTTCAATACATTCCTTAAATTTAAGGAAGACCATGCTTAATGACCCTTAACTCTAAGGTTGAAATATCATAATATCTCAATCATTCTTTTCTTTGCATTCTTTACCAACACTAGTGTCATATACACTACCAAGTTCTTGTACTCATGCCACACTTATTTTCTAAGTGCTATGTTCTTGTTCTCATGCCAAATGCCACACTTATTTTCTAAGTGTTCTAGACTCATCAATGTCACTCACTAGATCTATGTCCATGTGTCACTTTTGTTCACTAACCCTTCTAGGTTCTTGTCACTTGTCATGCATAAATAGGGTTTACAATTCTCACATTCTTACAAGTATTTCATACGAAATTAAATTCACAATCATGCAATAAAAGCTCACAATTAACCCTACTATGCAACATGCTCAATATATACATATATGTTCAAACATGACACTTTAGACATAAAGGGATTTCCGAGGTCCTTGGAATGCACCACCCACCTCGAGTCGTCTTGTTGGTGCAGAATATGACGACTCCCGAACTTTACGAAAGCCGATACTGCGACCTACAACCAAAATAGTGCCACTTTAGGCCTTTTGTACATGAACCATACTTAAACATTTTCGTAACGTCGAACGGAGTTGTCAAACGCGTCGAGAACATCCCAATTAGATTTCTACGAGGTCAATTCGCCCCCGAGAAATCCTAGGGCAAAAGCTCCAAATTTGGTGCCCTAACCAAACCCATTGCTAAACCCTAGATTTTGATCTCTAAAACAAGCAAAAGAGAGCTTGTCTAATCTCTAGAAGCTCATTTAGAACCATCCCAGCCATCTTTAGGGCTTAAAATGTAAACCCTAGAAATCCCCCATTAGAGCACCATGAAGAAAACTAGAGTTTTATGGTGTTCAAAGCTCTACTACTCTTCTAAAGCCTCTAAAGAGACCAAAACTCCAAAATCTAAGGTTAAACTCCAAACCCTAGAGCTCTACATGCTAAAAACTTACCTTGGCCCAAGTTTTAGCAAGCTCCTTCTTATTGGATTGCTCCTAGACCTACCAAGTACACCAAAAATCCCTCCTCAAGCTTCTTCTTCTTCTTCTCCTTCAAGCCCTAGGTGATTCTAGAGAAAGAGAGGAGAGGAAATGAGAGGGAGAGGTGTGTGTGTGTGAATGGCTGTAGAGAGAGAGGGGGGTTGGGTATATAAGATGTTGTAACATTTACAACAAGACCCCTCCACTTTATTCCCTGTGCACTGCCCAAACTGGGCATTTTTTGTAGTGAGGGACCGGTCTCCCCAACCTGGGACCGGTCCCTGAGAGCTTCTCCCGCGGACTGCGTAGGCTGCGCACGATACAACCGGTCTCCCTCGATGGAACCAGTCTCTGGGGACCGGTCTCTCCTCGCAAGGACCGGTTCCCGAGAGCTGATTTTTCAGGACTTAGCCAATTTCTCAGCCATCTCGCTGCCTACGCGTTCGGGGACCGGTCTCTCCCACCAGGGACCGGTCCCCGAGAGCACAAAACCTGCAGTTTGCATATTTTGATTTCCAAAGCTCTCGAAGGTCCCTCGTGATGCATTTTTGCATTATCTGACACCTTCGGCTTCTCCGAAGTGTACCAACCTCGCACTTTGGCCAATTTGACCAAGGTTCGAATTTAGTTACCGAGGTTTCGGTATGTTACATTCTCCACCCCTTAAATTTAGTTTCGTCCACCAAACTTACTTAATTCATACTTAAACTCATACCTCAATTCAGCTCATTAAAAAGGTGAGAATAATGCTCCCGCATTGCGCTCTCGAGTTCCCAAGTAGCTTTTCGATCATCGTGATTGCACCAACAAATTTTAACATACGGAATCTCGCGATTTCGTAGTTTTCTTACTTCTCGATCGATGATGTATGCCGGAAACTCCTCATAAGTCATGTCCTCTTGGATCTCGGACGGTTCAAACGATAGAACATGCTCGGGGTCATGAACGTACTTGCGGAGATTCGATACATGGAACACGTCGTGTACTCCCGCAAGCCTCGGTGGTAATGCTATTTTGTACGCCACCACGCCGATCCGCTCCAATACCTCGAACGGTCCCAGGTACCGAGGACTTAGCTTCCCTCGGAGCCCAAACCGTCTAATTCCTCGGATCAGCGACACTTTTAGAAAGACGTGGTCGCCAACTGCAAACTCTATGTCTTTTCTCCGGTTGTCGGCATAGCTCTTTTGCCGGGATTGCGCCATAGTGAGTCTTTGGCGGGCAAGGCGAACTTTCTCCTCCGCCTCCCGCACTACATCGGGGCCGAGAGCCGCTCTCTCGCCCACATCGCTCCAATGGATTGGAGAGCGACACTTCTTTCCATAAAGGGCATCGAATGGCGCCATTACGATACTCTCTTGGTAGTTGTTATTGTACGCGAACTCCGCTATCGGTAAGTGATCATGCCAACTGCCCTTGTAGTCAAGTACACACGCTCGGAGCATATCCTCAAGTATTTGTATCGTCCTCTCCGATTGACCATCACTTTGAGGATGAAATGCCGTGCTAAAGTCGAGCCGTGTGCCTAAGGCCTCCTGTAGGCTCCTCCAAAATGAGATGTGAACCTCGGGTCCCGATCTGATACGATAGACACCGGTACCCCGTGAAGTCTCACAACCTCGTCGATATATAGTTGAGCCAACTTGTCCCCCGACCAAGTAATATGAATCGGTAGGAAATGTACCGACTTCGTCAACCGGTCTACTATCACCCAAATTGCATCGTGTCCACCTTGAGATCGAGGCAACCCAGTCACGAAGTCCATTGCAATATTTTCCCATTTCCAAACGGGTATAGGTAAACTTTGCAACTTTCCAGCCGAAAACCGCCGCTCCGCTTTTACTTGTTGACAAGTAAGACATTGCACAACAAACTCCCCAATGTCTTTCTTCATGCCCGGCCACCAATAATGCAATTTCAAATCTTGGTACATTTTGATGCCGCCTGGGTGTATACTATAAGAAGATTGATGTGCCTCTTGCATAATTGCTTTACGGATGTCCTTGTTTTTAGGTACACACCAATGATTCCGAAATCGAAGTGTGCCGTTGGTCCCAATGCCAAAATCATCGGCACTACCGCTCTCAACTTCACCGCGCACCTATTGGAGATACTCATCGGAAGCTTGCAGCTCTTTTATCCTCTCCAACAAGGTCGGTTGTACTACTAACGCGGCAAGTGTAGTCGGCACTCCCGGCTCCACTACTTCCAAGCCAAGCCGTTGCATCTCCTTTTGCAACAATGGTTGGGGTGTAATTGCCGAAGCCAAATTTTCTCCCGATTTTCTACTAAGTGCATCGGCCACCATATTGGCTTTTCTCGGGTGGTAAAGTATAGTGACGTCATAATCTTTCAACTAACCACCGCAGTTGTCGCATATTTAATTTCTTTTGGGTGAACAAGTATTTAAGGCTTTTGTGATCCGTGTAGATTTCACAATGTTCCCCATACAGGTAATGCCTCCATAATTTTAGCGCGAAAATAACCGCCGCTAACTCTAGATCGTGGATTGGGTAGTTCTTCTCATACGTCTTCAATTGGCGTGAAGCATACGCTATAACTCGGCCATTTTGCATCAAGACACACCCGAGTCCAATGTAGGAAGCATCACTATATACCACAAAGGTCTCCCCCGGCGTGGGTAGAGCAAGCACCGGGGTCGTGGTCAATATTTCTTTTAATTCCTCGAAGCTCCGCTCGCATTCGGGGCTTCAAACATACTTCACCCTTTGTGCGTAAGGCGCGTTAGTGGAGTAGTTATCTTAGCAAACCCCTCCACGAACCGTCGGTAATAGCCCGCTAGCCCAAGGAAACTGCAGACCTCCGATACGCTTGTCGGGCGAGGCCACTCTCTAATTGCCTCCACTTTCTTCGAGTCCACCGAGATACCATCGCCCGAAATTACATGACCAAGGAAAGTGACCTCCGATAGCCAAAAGTCGCATTTCTTTAACTTGGCATACAACTTCTCTTTTCAGAGTATTTCCAACACGGTCCTCAAGTGCTCCTTGTGTTCTTCCTCGGTCCGAGAATATACCAATACGTCGTCAATGAATACCACGACGCACCGGTCCAATAGCGGACGAAAGACTCTATTCATTAAGTCCATGAACGCCGCCGGGGCGTTAGTAAGCCCAATCGGCATCACCGTGAACTCATAGTGGCCATACCGCATACGGTATACCGTCTTGTGAACATCCTTGGGCCGTATCTTCAACTGATGGTAACCCGATTGAAGATCAATCTTTGAATATACCCTTGACCCTTGCAACTGATCAAATAAGTCGTCAATCCTCGACAACGGGTAATTATTCTTCACCGTAACCTTGTTCAACTTGCGGTAATCCACGCAGAGTCGAAGTGTGCCATCCTTCTTCTTAACGAATAGCACCGAAGCTCCCCAGGGTAACGCGCTCGGCCTCACAAAGCCTTTGTCGAGCAAGTCTTGCAACTATGCCTTGAGCTCCTTTAGCTCCGCCGGTGCCATTCTATACGGAGCCTTCGAAATTGGAGCCGCCCCGGGTACTCAAGTCCAATAACGACTCGATCTCCACGTCCGGTGTGTGAGACTATGGACTCCCGAGGATCTAGAAAGGTAAGTAAAACACCTAGAGGGCGGGTGAATAGGTTGTAAATCCGGCAAACTCGAAAGATCTCGAATTGCAACAAGACAATAATAAGCGGAAATTAACACAGCACACCGAGAATTTAACGTGGGGAAAACTCCAATTCGCGAGTTTTGAAAAACCCACTGGGACCGATCACGACAAGAAAATCACTAAGAAAACTTGAGTACAAGTGATTTGCGACAAATAACACACGACTCAATTTACGATTTCTCGTTTGACGGTGATCTTTTTGCGGTCCTCGATTTTGATAGGGAATCACACGATCTGACTTCTTGACTGCAACTCTCACAGCGTACAACGCCTCAATCTCGTAAGCGTCCACCGAATCCTAGGCTGCACACGAAGAGTCCACGGCTCGACTGCCTTCCGGAAGTTTGTAGAATCGAAGATTTGTTGGTGATTTAACTTTTTGAAAACCATAAGTTATGGGAGTTCACCTTTTATCAAATATCTACTTGATTTCGTAAGAATTACTTGAGTACACACGAGAATCAAGCGAATGTTGATTGCCTAGAAACTCATCGTATAAATTAAGCATCTGAAACGGAGAGAAATAAGTTTCTAGGGTTTAGAATGATAAAATATTCAAAAGGCCTTGAATTTTTATAGCATGACCCACATAGTCTTATTTATATATTGTTTAGAAGATTTAGAAGTAGATAGCGCATTGCAAAAAGTCGTTTTCAAAAACCATGATTGTCGTCCTCAGAGACTGTCTCTTGAGAGACCGCTCCAGATAATGGATCCTGTGTGAGAGACCGGTCTCTCAAGGTGAGAGAACCGCGTCCCTCTCTGCGTGACAAAAACACCCAACGTTCGGGAAACGGATCTCTCAAACTTGGAGACTGAGTCCTTCGTGCGCGACAGGAAGCACATGGGGTTCATGGGAACCGGTCTCTCATCACAGGGACCGGTCTTGCATATGGTTTACGCAGTGATGGCCTTAGGGCGAACCGGATCTCTCATTCAGGGACCGGTCCCAGATACACATGAAAGTCAGCAAAAGTTGTTTTAAAGAATCGAAAGCTTCTGAACTTATTCTATTATGTATCCTTTCACCACAAATGATCTTTTCTTCATACCTTAGGTGTCGATCTTTCCGAATGAGTCTTCGTCCTCCAATTTGAATCTCTTCTCAAAAACTTCTGCGATCAACTCTTCAAGACTCCAAACAACTTTACGAAATTCGCCAACCTATAAAATCCTTAACAATCTCCCCCTTTGGCGATTTCGTGACAAAATATACTACAAAGCTCGTATACAACTAATAAATCATAAAAAGAAGATCATCGCAATCACCAAACGATAATCTCCTGCATGATCAATCGAAAAAAAAATGAAATTTACACTTTTACACCCTTAATACAAACTCTATGACTTAGACATGGAGTCTTGAAGTCTTGAATTATTCCTGCAAAAACATTCTCAAAGCATAATCAAGATTCAAGTATCAAGATCAAACAAACTATCAAGTCATAGTTCATAATTCATAGTTCATAGTCACAAACACCTAAAGCACTAAGTCAGACACTAAGTCAGACACCTAAAGCACTAACTAAACATCTTAACTAACTAAAAGAATAATGCACCATCATCATCATTAAGACCATCCCATCTATCTCCCCCTTTTTGTCAGAAAGCGCCAAAACGACAAAAGGAGAAGCCCGGTAACTCCTAGTCAGAATCATCTCCTGGAGGTAAATCTGCCCGACAACATCCTAATTTTTCAAAAATCATATTCAACAAGCGCTTCATCTTGCTCACATCCTTACGAATCGCAGCTTGTTCTGCAGACAACTTCTGAAGCTTCTCAGATAGACGTTGCTGCTCGCGATACATCGATGAAACGAAAATATCTTCCTCAGAAATATCCATAGAAGGACGTGAAGAAGTAGCAGTAGCAGGAGGTGGAGCTGCAGGAGGGGAAGAAGCATGTTGAGACGGCGTACGAAGCTACACCGAGGACTTTACAAACGTCCTTTCATTGATCCGACCCAAACTGTGCTCGTATGATGTACACCGAACATCCACCTCACGAAGTCGCAAAATCCTCATAATTATCAAAGGAAATGGTAACCCCTCATTTTGTCCGGAAGTCTTGATATCTTTTGCCATTCTCCGCCAGATCAGAAACGAAATATTCATGTTAATATTTTTGGCACTTACAATATCCGGCCTACCCAAGAGATACATGT
This sequence comes from Ananas comosus, assembly GCF_001540865.1. Lineage (NCBI taxonomy): Eukaryota > Viridiplantae > Streptophyta > Magnoliopsida > Poales > Bromeliaceae > Ananas > Ananas comosus. The sequence continues at coordinate 3,684 of NW_017890624.1, read as the reverse complement.
ACAGAATGCGATCCCATCTCAAGATTTTCGTGTTCGCGAGAGGCATGATGTTGTAGCAAACCACAAAGTTCAGAAACCTGTACTCCATTTTGAAATCTTTGGACATAACCATAATGCCGTTTGATTCAGTACCCGGCATACAAATAGTGTTCACGACACTGTTCCAATCGCGAAGTGAGTCGAATCCGGCCTGAAGATACTCCACTCCGTCAGTCTTCGCTTCCATCTCTAGCACCGAAGCTATTGTCGCAGGAGTGATGGATAACTCAACACCACGTACGGAAGTCTTAAATACGTACGGACCACCGTCGGAGTCACTGAAGTGACCTGCTCTCATGTAAAATTCTCTGATCAACTCCAAGCAATAACCGGTTTGCTCCGGGAAATCACAAATCTGATGTAGATTTCCCTGTTCAAATAAATCCTGAAAACCAGGCACACAACTAATGATGCTGGCCACCCCAACATCTCGCTCACCAATGCAGTGTTTCGACGAGTACATCGACCGTCGATTAGATGGAACATCATGTAGACTGTGACGTGGTGGCTCAGAGCTCGGTTCTCGAATTTCAACACCCCCGGACCTACGACGACCGGAACGCTCAGTCGCCTTTCCTTTGCTTTTATCCACGGCTTTTCCTTTTCCTTTGCCCTTCGCAGTATCCTTATCCTTAGTTAATACCTCAGGAACAAAAGTCTCCCAATCCTGCTCGTCCTCCTCAGAATCATCGCCAGGAGCATATTCGCTCTCTTCATCCTCCGGTTGATACTCAATCGGCCTTTTAGCTTTTGAGCGCTGTCGCTTACTTCCACGACCACCGCCAGCCATAAGAACCACAAGAACAAGTAGCCACGAGTACATTTTCGAAGAAACCCCTGTCAAACACAATGATTTATACATATTGAACATAAGAACAATCGATTTGTGATTCCAAAAACTTTAGCAAATTGATATGTAATATGCTAGATAATCCTAGGGCCACATAACCATGAAAATCATGGACAAATCAAGCATCAAAAATCAATAAAATCACATTTTTCGAAAAATTGAAAAAATTAGGTTTTGATGAAGAAAACATAGCAAAAACAACCAAACAATTGTATCAAAGTATGGAATAATGCATGAAAATGCTGACTAACATGTCTAGAGGTAAGATCAGGGCAAAAATGAAGAGATTTAACAACATAATGAGATCAAATCCCCAAAAACTGAAAATAAAGCATAAATTCGGATTATAAGACAACAACGAAATAAAATCCGAGAATCATACCAAAATCAAGTGTAAATTGATGAAGAATGGAAGCAAAAGCACCCTAGGGATATTAGAAGCTCTGGAGAGAAGTTTGAACGAAATTGGTAAAGTAAAAAGAAAGAGACCGCAAAACCCTTATATCGGTTCGGGCGGAGGGACCGGTCTCTCCAAGTCTGGGACCGGTCCCAGAGCCAAAACCTAAAACTCAAAATTTCGTCCAGAATTTTCAGAAATTTTATATAATATCCTCAACATATCCAACATCAAAAATACACAATATCCATCCCCAAAGACTTCCAATAAAATTTCATAAATAAATTTTGAAAAACAATCTCAAAGATATTCAATTTGGCAAATATTGTTGATCCGAAAATCAAATAAAATTCTTGATAAGTATCAAATAAAATTCCACACATCATGCAAGATCTAGGGATAAATTGTATCATTTTATCATCATATTTGTTAAGAAATTGAATAAATAAATCTCATAATCATGAAATTAAAAGAATATTCTCAACTTGAGTTATGCACATAATTCGAGATAAGAGTGGCTCTTTGAGCATCTTTTAACAAACCACCTTATATCGCCTAGGAGATGTATTAAACATAGTATTAGAATTTTACCATCTCCACAACATCTCATATTGATTCATTCGTTATTGGCTTTTAGCTCATAGAGATATATTGATCATCATGTGGTAGCTGCACACACTGACCGGACGACTGGGATGGTAGCTCTTTCCTCCATGTGGTGGTAGTTTTCACACTCCCAGCGGGGATGTAACTCTTTCCACATCTTGAATTTCATAAATTTTCATAGCTAAAATCGGCAAGACTCCCCCTAAATTAGTGCAACCCTCAAGTCAAAAATATTATCGCAATTTCAAAAATAGAGAAAGATTTATTTATCTCAAAACTAATAATCAAACAAACAATTGCAATATTCAAAGTTCGAAGCGTGAGATGCTGAATTTGATTCAATATGTTAAATAGAATTTCAATGATTTGATCGTTCAAGAATATGTCAATAGAGAATAACCCTGACATTGATCAATCAAAACTTAAATATGAAATACTTAAATTCTGTCACGCCCCGGGACCCAGCGGAAGCCCGCCTGGAGCGTGCCCAGACCCGCCATATGTCTACAACATATGAGGCATCTAAAAACAACAATAATAAAAGCAATAATAAAAGACATCTAGGAGTATCAGAGCATAATAAATGTCTAAATGCTACAACAAGGGATAAGGATAAAACTGTAAATCCACTAAATAAAACATAAAGTAAGTACAATAGGGATCCCATAACAAATGCTAAAAGGAGTACAAGGTGGTCTCTCTATACAGGGTACAAAACCTCACACTCTCTCAAAATATAAAATGGAGGAGTAGACCACCTAGGCAAAAGAACTCTCCGCAAGCTAGCTACGCGACGCCCTTGCCGCGATCCCGTGCCTCCGCCGGTGCCGAAGGCTCTGAAAAGGAAACATAGAAACATGGGCGTGAGAACTATTAAGAATAGTTCCCAGTGGGCAATTACTGACTTCAGTGAATGCGCCACAAGGCCCAAAGCTACAATAGGTGTCAGTGACTATAAATGTAGGAAAGCGAAAGGCAAGTAAATGTGTAACTTACTACAACATGATATCTCTACTTAGTACAAATAGCATAAGTATGAAAGTAACTATGCATGAAGTAAAAATCTCCAACTAACATGATGTTCACAATGTGAAATAGTAAAGTTCCGTTGTTTACTATTCTAATCAATGTCCAAGTAGTATACTAAATCCTCATCTGACCACATGTCATAATGGATACACAAAGTCAAATCTGAAGAGACCCACCCGAAGGCTGTCTATGGCCCTGAGACCCACCCGTAGGCTGTCTGGTCGGTGCCGAGCCTAATGGCCCCGTGGTAGTCAACATCCCCACCCTAGGAATGAGCCTGACCCACGGCAATCCACTTCGGCGCCCAATCCCGCACGGCGAATATGTATTGCGATGGCCATCTCCGGAGTGCCGGCTTGTAGGGAGCGACCCTCACAAGCATGTGCGAATGAGCACAATGGCAAGTAATCAAACGATCAGTCGCAAGTATCAAGTCCTCATGTCCAGTAACATGGTATATAGCAAATGTCCTCGTGGCCAAGTTTCTATTTCATCATATCTCAAATATGGAATATAGTTGTTGTCAATGTGGCCTATCATCAAGTCTCTATGTTGCAATTTAATAATTCTCTAGTCCAAGTGCCTCTTTATGACACTATGGCTCATTTTGTCCCAACATGGATACTAAGTTCAAGAACTTATAATTTCTAGTCAACATCAAAGTATGAAACTTTATTTCCTTTCATCTCGTAGAATATGCGTCGCATGCATAATAACAAAGCACATTTGTCTCTCTACTATATAGAGTAGCTTTCTTGATGCA
>NW_017890623.1:5904-42950 GCF_001540865.1 Ananas comosus | reverse complement strand
AAATTGGAATTCATGGTTAGTGTTAATTAACATCCGACAAGTGGTATTAAACTTTCAAGGGCCAGCATCCTGCCTGTGACGGTATGTCAGATTGAGCCACACGAGTCATGTTCAAAGTGACGTGAGACTGGTTGAGCCGAGTCACAGTTGACACCCGTAGACGCTGTTTCTGTACGCTTTAAGTATATTAGTTGCGTATTTCTAACAGCTTTGGTTTTTGAAGTTAATATATAGATAACACCAACAATCTGACAAGCGATATTAGATACAGAGGTCATGGGTTCGATTCATGCATGCTGACGTTGTGTCTATACCATTTAAGTAACCAACTCGAGTTTTTAAAATTAATGATTAGTACTAACGAACAGATAATACACAACTATTTTGATATTCAAAAATGTTATAGCGTTCTTCTTGTTTCATTATATATGTAAACTGGTTATGCGAGCTAATCGTTTTGAGAGAAACATCCAAATGCTTTTCTGCAGCAGATCTTCACGGCATCAGCGTGAAGATCAATGTTAAAATGCTTTTAAATATTTTTTATTCTCTAAAGTATCAGAGTGGGTGTATTTAAGTAAGATATTCGTATACTAGGTTTAAACAAATGTAGTTTGGACAAAATTACATAAGGAGATAGCGTAGAAAAGATTGACTATATGAAGGATTAGATGTCTTTCGATTCAAAATTTCAATCGTTCAAATCAGCTTTCTATAAAATTTCTTTATTGAAAAATTGACTACTTGTTTGATAGTATATATGAAACAAAGTGCCATATAATTTATATTAATGAAAAAATGACAAATTTTTTCCATAGTCCAAATTAAAATACATATAATTAGATGAAGCATATACGCAAACCCATCTAATTAATGCAATCTTTTTTAAGGTTTCTAATTTAATAGTTACTATATAGCCCGTTCAATAATATATGAGTTTGAAAACTCATGACCTTTTAGATTAATGGAGAGAGTTAGAAATATGTTTAATATCATATTATTTGAAAAAGTAATATCGTAGAAAATAATTTAAAATTAGTTCTAACACCACATATCAATAATATAGTATAATTAGTACATGTATGACATAGATATAAATCATAAATGGAGATATTGTTATGTTACGATGAGCGCACAAATAGAAACAAAAATGACGATTGCAAAATAGACAAATCACAAAAAATAATAAATAAAATAAAACACAAGGATTTATGTGAAAAATTATTTGCAAGAAAAAATCGCATGACGAAAGAGGAGAGAACTTCACTATTTAAAATGGGAGAGTACAATGTTGTTGATGTACAAATTTGCTGTATTGGCATATCGCCTGTAGGACAAAAGTAGAAAGAAAATCATTAACGAGTTTCTTTATAATTGGATCTGATTCGTATCTATCGTCCCGAACCTTTCGCTATCCATGCACCACAGAAATTCTTAATTTTTTTCCTTCACAATTTTTTTTTCAAAATTTATCGTGCCGCGAAACTGTCGCCAATCAGGTAGCAAATTAAACCAAATTCGAAAATCAAATGTCGAGTCACATATAGCATGCTATTCCTAGCACTAATGGTGCTAGCAGGAAGAAATAAAAGGGCTTTCTGTTTTTGCTTTTTTTATTTTTTATTGTTTTATTGTTTTATTGTTTACTTTTTTACTTTTTTTTTTTTTTTTTTTTTTTTTTTTTTTTTTTTTTTTTTTTTTTTTTTTATTCTTCGTATATAAATAATTTATTATTTTTATACTTTTGAGTTTCTTCTTTCTTCCTTCATTAGTTTAGGATATTTATATGTCCAACTCAACTAGTGGGTCCAAAATCATCATCGAATATAAAAATATCGCCACTAAATATCTATTGTGACGACAAAAATTATTACCATATGTTGCCGCAAAAGGTCCCACCGGCCACCGAATTGTAACAATTCATGGCTGCAAAAGTAAAATATTAATTAATTCGGTGGCAACTATTTATCACTACAAATTATCAAGATTTGGTGACAATTAGTTTTTACCACCAACTTTCACCTTTAGGTAGCAGTTATTTGTCGTCGTTAAATGTGAGATGTGGTGGCAATATTTGTAACATACCGAAACTTCGGTAGAGNTCTTTTGAGTGGAAGCTTATGCTAATGTCTTCTTCAATCAGGACAAAGCTCCACATGAACGGGAAAAGAAAAACCTAACTCGAGCGCTCAGTCGCGTCCAAATAAATTAAATACTAGATTCTTTATTATCATTTTAGTCCTTTGCTTACCATAGTAAATACGTACACATGCATGCAGTACCCACACATGCTGCTAGTTAAGGCCTAGTTGGCCCACATGGAGCTTAATGTTAATTTGAGCCAGAGGTAACATTTTTTATGTTAAAATCGAAACGGCGAAAAATAGATTCAGAAAATAACTTAATGCAGAAAAAAAAAAAATAAAAAAAGAGCACATCAATATTTACGTGGTTCGATCGGCCAACGGCCTACGTCCACGGGCGAAGACGAAGCAAATAATTTATTAATGTCGGAAAGGCGAAGTATAAAGAAAATCTCTCGAAGAAACTGAAAACCAAAGTAAATATATATTCGACGCACGTTACCGCATACGGCATCTTCTTAGCGCGTCCGGACAATATATCTTGGCTCGGCTCACCAAAACAAAAATGTACTGCACCATGCACATTGGCTGATGGTGTTGCTGCCACCGTACACCATCACAAGCCACTTAATTAATTAATTAGTGTATCACAACTCCTCGGCACAAGCAAGCAACCTCACCTTTAATTAATTAGCATAGCATCCTAATAGGACCGGCTCCTTGACCATATTGAACCAAGGACCTCTAAAATGCAAGGCTTAATTTGAGTCGCCGCACCTTATTAATTTGGCCGTAGCAATATATATATAATACATGCATGTCTTCTAATTAGAGTCTAATCCTAATTCAATTAAAATTACACTTCTAGTTATAATTCATATATGCCAAATTATTGTTAATCCCAATTAGCTTAGAATTTAACTCCAATTTAGATAACTACACATCTAAACCAAATATAACATTTTAATTTCTTACTGAAAATCACACTCTCCTAATTAAAAGCTGGCAAAAGATACAAATTAGAAAGTTTAGTTTTCTATAGATTATTGGTCATTTAATTTTTGGTAAAATTTCACTAACTCACGAAACTTTAATTTGTTTCAAGGCCTTTTTTAACAAAAATTTTATTAGTTTTGCGGTTTTGCAAAAATGAGTCTTTTTTTTTTTGTTTTTACAGGTTCCGATTTAATTTTTAAAAACGAACTACAATACCTTGTACCTTAGAAACTCGATCTTTTCTTCCTCCCTCACTCAGACGGACTAGAATACGTCCTTGTGTCTTAAAAACTCGATCTCTTAACTTCTTCCTCCCTCCCTCCTTGCATGCGGGCCATGTCTCCACCACTAGCAGCAGTCTCGAGCGCTCATCCCACCTTCGTCGCCTCTACACCAACTACTCCATCGCATCCATGCAGCGAACAACTTATGAGCGAGAGGAACACGGCAAACTTGACTAGCTCGTCGTCATGGTTGCTCATCGCTTTGCGAGAGATGAAAACAAAGATGGCAGAGGAGAAGAGCGAACGATCACTCATCAGGAATGCTTCTGAAGCATCTTCGCAGTAAGCGTGGCTGGCGGCAGTGTGGTGGTGGCGTAGTGAGAGAAAAAAAATCTGGCCGACGACGCGATTTTGTACTATTTATTAAAAAGTTATGCTATTTAAATATATGTTGCAACTATTTAGCAAAAAAATTGTACAATTTGACAGTTCAATATGCGTATCAAATTGTACAATTTTTTGCTAAATAGTACAACATATGTTAGAATAGTATAATTTGTTAGGGTTTGGTTAGATTTGTAGTTGAATTCTAATTGGATTAGGATTAACATTTAAATCTGGTGGAGATAAATTAAGATTTAAATATTAATTAGAGTAGAAAACTAATTGGATTAGGATTTGGGTAGTTTTTGATGTAAGCTATAAATATAACATACGTGCTATTATTGTGGTGGTAATAGTATAGATTAGCCACACCCATATGGCATGGCCAAGATGGTCATAATTTTGAATGCATCTAATGCATGGGTGCAAAAGGACGTGAGCAGCTTTTGTAGCCGTGAGTCATTGGTATACAATGTGCACGGATGTACAAAATGAGAGAGATGTCTTCTGAGACTATAGAAGACCAAAGAAGGATAGGAGAGATTCAAAAAGAGAGCTCGAGGTTGCAGCTACTCTATTATAAAAGAGGAGTCAGGTGTAATCTTTTCTTATTTAATGAATCTTATTTTACCCATATATTTTCTGTTTGGTTGTTTTCTCTTTTTTATAATTGTATCAGTTTTTATTGAGGAGACGAGTTTATGGTAAAAACCTGATTCGACACTTTCGTTGAGAAATCCAACAATCGGTATCAGATCAACAATAGTCGGTATCTGAGCGGGTTGCGGATTCTCAAAATCCGATACCAGGATGAGTATCGGATTCCCAATAATTGGTATCAGAGCCAAAGGTTGCCGGTATTTGGGAGAGATCGGCGTCAAAACACTAGATTACTGATCTTTGTAGAAGATCGACGTCATTGCACGATGCTACCGATCGTTTGAAGCCATCGATGTTAAAACACAATTTGATCTCGTTAGGCGCGTTGGACTCGAAGAATTGCAATTTTTCAGCTTCAGGTGGAGCTATGAGGGTCTGAAAACGACATCGGGTCATGTGCGAGGCGAACAAGTGTAGGAACTTATACGTTCTGAACGGGAGACGGCCAGAACAGAAGCGAAAGCGGTTTGAGTTTCAATAGTTCGCGGAGGTGCAGTCGCTCGATGCGGAGCAGCGGATGCGGCGACATCAAGCGGAGGAGACAAGCTCAAGATGGCGCGAAGTTTGCATGGTGAGCTCGACGCAGCAATTGAACACTATAAATCCAACCAAGGTGGAGAATGTTAGGATTTGGTTAGATTTGTAGTTGAATCTTAATTGGATTAGGATTAATATTTAAATCTGTTGGAGATAAATTAAGATTTAAATATTAATTAGAATATAAATTAATCTAATTGGATTAGGATTTGGGTAGCTTTTGATATAAGCTATAAATATAGTATAAGTGCTATTATTGCGGTGGTGCCACACCCATATGGCGTGGCAAAGATGGTCATGATTTTGGATGCACCTAATGCATGGGTGCAAAAGGACGTGAGTGGCTTTCGTAGCCATCGGTCATTGGTATACCTTGTGCACGGGTGCATAGGATGAGAGAGATGTCTTCTGAGACTATAGAAGACGAGAGAAGGGTCGAAGAGATTCAAAAAAGAGCTCGGATCGATTTGTAGCTACTCTGTTATAAAAGAGGAGTCATGTGTAATCTTCTCTTATTTAATGAATCTTATTTTATCCATATATTTTTTGTTTGGTAGCTTTCTCTCTTTTATAATTGTATCAGTTTCTGCTGAAAAGATGGGTTTATAATAAAAATCCGATTTGACACTTCCGTTGTGGAATCCCAACAATCGATACCGGAGTAGAAGCAGTCGGTATCAGAGCGGGTTTCAGATTCTCAAAATCCGGTACCAGGGGCAAGTACCGGATTCCCAACATAATTTTTTAATAAAAAGTGCAACATCGCGTCATCGAATAATTTTTTTTTTCCTCTTACTATAGCCATCACCTCATCCTCTTCGGCCATGCTTACGAACCCGCTCACGAACTTGTTTTAGAAGCAACCTTGACTAACAATCGTCGCCATCTTCCCCTGTTGCCTCCGTCACCATTTCTGACTATACTTCGAGCAATACCACACTCGTCTTTATAGCAGTGACCTCACCGCAAAACGCCGAGAACGGCCACGGCTATCGCCATGAGCGAGTCGAGTTTCGTCATCGTTCTTTCTCTCATGCGCTAGGTAGGGGAGGACCGCGGTGGCGACGACGTGGGGGCGGTGGAGAAGTGAAAGTAATCGGAAGGAGAAAGAGAGTAAGGAGAGAGAATAAAAGTATTTGATAATTTTTTTAAAAAATTACACTAAATCTTTAAAATAAAAAAAAAAATGATCTATTTTCGTTATTATAGTGAATATTACGCAGGCACTACTTGACCATTTCCCTAAATTGACACTTATCAACCAACCTCCAGGTGGCGGTAAACTGGCTCAGACCGGACAGTGAGCCCGTCTCTGGAACCTCGTTCGGAAACTCGCTGCTATGGACAGAAGCAGATAGCCGCCTACTCCGTCAGCACTTTGGGGCTGTCTATTTCGCGGTAGAGGTAGACGGTACCAGGGTTGTAACCCTCTAGGCCCGAAGGAACAAGCACTATAAACTTTTCTATAGGCCCTTAACTCATGCTTCTCTCCTAAGAGGTCAGGTCTACAGCCTGGTATAGGACTACAATGAAGGCAGTGGCTCGAGTATCCAATGCGACGTCCTTTTGTGCAGAGCTGTCATCTCGTGCGAGAAGGTGGTGACTCTTATCCCCCGCTTCCGAAACGGGAGTTCGTCACCGAATGCAGACTACATCATCTCCGTAGATTAGTCAAACGTGGTATCCTCCAGGCCCTACCATTTCTTTGCGGTGGTGGTAAACCAATTCTCTCGGTCTAAGTATCTAACATCCAGATCCTATGGTTCGGGCGGCAGAGAAAATGAAAACGTATGACTTTGGGTCAACTGCTCCGTTCGCGGTGGTCACTAAAACCTCGTGGGAAAGATCTTCTTTCGAGAAGACTCAGGGAGTTATGCCAAATTGTGGGTGAATCCTCGGAATTTCTATCTTTTCATCTTATCACCATCCAACCACTCATGACTCAATTGCTCGCACCAGTATTGAAAGATTCGGTCTCCGTGCCATCTATATCTCAACGAGAGGCTCGGTAGGAGTAAATATGTTAGATAGTCGTCACTCTTAAGAGAAAGCATCATTTTCGGTCTACTTATAAAACTAAAATCAGCCTTAAGAAGTTAGAGCTTTATTTAAACGAACAGCTTATAGAGTAAGGACATAGGCATTCTTTGTTCATATCTCTAAACTGTCACTTGATAACTAAGCTCCAGGTTACGGCCGATTGTTCTAGGCTGGACAACCTTCCGACCCGCTTAACATCGTGAAGGAATTCAAGGTAATCAGCTAGCTGATGTAGATTGACGTATACCTCTACATCGTATGGGCGCTGTTTACATTGCGGTAGAGGTGGTAAACCTAAGGTCGTTACTCTGTGAAACCGTAAACAATTTATATTTTTACAAATTTGTGGCAAGAGATTGTCGAATTTAAAAATCTCATGTTGCTAATAAAGTATACCACAGTCTCGTCCTCCAGGACTCAAGCTCAGTGCGGTCCGAGGATCATATAATTAAAGAAGGGTAAATAAAGTTCGGGTACAGTACCCGGCTAATTTTTCAGAGCTCGGGTTTGCACTCCCCCTCACAATTTATATTTTTACAAATTTGTGGCAAGAGATTGTCGAATTTGAAAATCCGGTACAAACCAACCCCTTGTTCCCACCCCTATTCTCCAATAGGGGGGGAACAAGGGGTTTGTGATAAAAATTTCCACCCTTGATCGATAAGGGTGGGAATTGCCCAATAGGATCCTATTGGGCAATTCCCACCCTTATCGATCAAGGGTGGAAATTTTTATCACAAACCCCTTGTTCCCCCCCTATTGGAGAATAGGGGTGGGAACAAGGGGTTGGTTTGTACCGGATTTTCAAATTCGACAATCTCTTGCCACAAATTTGTAAAAATATAAATTGTGAGGGGGAGTGCAAACCCGAGCTCTGAAAAATTAGCCGGGTACTGTACCCGAACTTTATTTACCCTTCTTTAATTATATGATCCTCGGACCGCACTGAGCTTGAGTCCTGGAGGACGAGACTGTGGTATACTTTATTAGCAACATGAGATTTTTAAATTCGACAATCTCTTGCCACAAATTTGTAAAAATATAAATTGTTTACGGTTTCACAGAGTAACGACCTTAGGTTTACCACCTCTACCGCAATGTAAACAGCGCCCATACGATGTAGAGGTATACGTCAATCTACATCAGCTAGCTGATTACCTTGAATTCCTTCACGATGTTAAGCGGGTCGGAAGGTTGTCCAGCCTAGAACAATCGGCCGTAACCTGGAGCTTAGTTATCAAGTGACAGTTTAGAGATATGAACAAAGAATGCCTATGTCCTTACTCTATAAGCTGTTCGTTTAAATAAAGCTCTAACTTCTTAAGGCTGATTTTAGTTTTATAAGTAGACCGAAAATGATGCTTTCTCTTAAGAGTGACGACTATCTAACATATTTACTCCTACCGAGCCTCTCGTTGAGATATAGATGGCACGGAGACCGAATCTTTCAATACTGGTGCGAGCAATTGAGTCATGAGTGGTTGGATGGTGATAAGATGAAAAGATAGAAATTCCGAGGATTCACCCACAATTTGGCATAACTCCCTGAGTCTTCTCGAAAGAAGATCTTTCCCACGAGGTTTTAGTGACCACCGCGAACGGAGCAGTTGACCCAAAGTCATACGTTTTCATTTTCTCTGCCGCCCGAACCATAGGATCTGGATGTTAGATACTTAGACCGAGAGAATTGGTTTACCACCACCGCAAAGAAATGGTAGGGCCTGGAGGATACCACGTTTGACTAATCTACGGAGATGATGTAGTCTGCATTCGGTGACGAACTCCCGTTTCGGAAGCGGGGGATAAGAGTCACCACCTTCTCGCACGAGATGACAGCTCTGCACAAAAGGACGTCGCATTGGATACTCGAGCCACTGCCTTCATTGTAGTCCTATACCAGGCTGTAGACCTGACCTCTTAGGAGAGAAGCATGAGTTAAGGGCCTATAGAAAAGTTTATAGTGCTTGTTCCTTCGGGCCTAGAGGGTTACAACCCTGGTACCGTCTACCTCTACCGCGAAATAGACAGCCCCAAAGTGCTGACGGAGTAGGCGGCTATCTGCTTCTGTCCATAGCAGCGAGTTTCCGAACGAGGTTCCAGAGACGGGCTCACTGTCCGGTCTGAGCCAGTTTACCGCCACCTGGAGGTTGGTTGATAAGTGTCAATTTAGGGAAATGGTCAAGTAGTGCCTGCGTCCTCAGGCCCAGAGCTACTTATTCGTGTAGACCTTCGACTTTTAAGGGCAATTTTAATTCTAGAAATAAACCGACGAAGAGTCTTTTTCTGAAGGGTGGCGGCTGTCTGACGAGTGGGCGCCGTACGTGCATCTGGTCTTGACATGAAAGACGCGTCAGGATTGCCTTTCGACGCTGGTGGAAAAGACGCTGACGCAAATGCAGTCTATAGAAGAAGAATCATACCCTCCTGACCTACGCTTTCAGTCATCATAACTACTGGGAAATCCAGAGACCTGGCTTTCATGATTTGATGGACGGCGGTGCTGCGCTTTGGTTACGAACTAGTAAGATCGACGTTGAACCACCCATTAGACCTGCCTATCTTTGTTAAGATAAAAGTTACCTTTCAGCGGGTGCCAGAGGCCCAGGGAAGTTGCCGAGTTTAATGACTAGTCGTGAACCTGGTGATACGAGACTACGGGATACATGGAAGGGAAAGACAAGGTGAAAAAAAGAAAAAAGAAGAATACGAGACTACGGGATTCATGGGAGGGAAAGACAAGGTGAGAAAAAAGAAAAAAGAAGAAAGAATGAGGAAAAAAGTTGGAAAACGGCGAGAGAGCCTCCGGATTCGACGGAGGTTGAATATACGAGTCAAGTAAACTGGATTACTTACTTCGTCTATCGAACGATGGATAAAAGAGTTTTTTTTTCTTTCAATACTGGTGAAAAAACATTGACACACAACCAATTTATAAATGAGGATCAACGCCTTCCTTGTTCCTATGATTGACCCGGATACCTCCTCCGGGATCCTGAGATCTGATTCTGTGGTGCAAAACTTCTGCGATCTTTCTCTTGTTATCTAGATTGGGAAGAGAGTCACCATACCACCCAACAGCCCTGGCTTTTTTTGTTTTCATAAAAGTCTCGCTTTATGTAACGTGGAATGGTCTACTAGTTTGTCTAGTTTAATGACTACGCTCTAATCTATTTGTTGACGATTTTTTACGATTGACGAATACCAAATGCGAAAAGAAAAAAGGTCCTCCGAAAGAGACAAAGGTAAAACATACAAATTAAGTAGAGAGAATAATTTACTTCGCCTATCGAACGATAAAAAAGATTTTTTTTTTTTGTTTTTTTTAGATAATCCACGAGTAAAATCTAAGAGCCTACTCCTACCGAGATTAATTACTTGAAATATAAAAGAGGAAAAAATATTTCTTTTTATATGAAGTTTATAAACGAAATATAAATGCCGGAAAATATAACGTGACTTTTATATCACCTGTCACTCGTTGTATGTGTAGCGTATAAATTACCTTTTTTTAGTATATTATTTTATTTTATTTAATATTTAATATTTTATAACTCATTAACTTCCTGATTCATTTCATGTGTGTTGTATACATAGGTTTTTTAATAAGTGAAAAAATATATATATTTGACGGTATAATCATGTTTCATAAACACTACTCTATTAATTAATTCCCTTTCTTTCGCACGTAATATATATCGAATTAACGAATCAGGTGATTAATTAATTGAGCTAAAAAGAAGAAATATAGAAATTATATATGGACCCTTTTCCTGGGTGTGTCAAAATGGAAAAGTTAAAACAAAAACAAAGAATTAATGTAATTGTACAATGGACTATATGGAATGTTTTAATTTTTTTTAAAGATATTATATCGCGTAAACGTAAAATGATAGAATGGCGGCATGCAAGTATGATATCATTGTATGATCATAAATCATGGGATATATACCCAACACAAAATAAATCAAAAAGAATTCTTGGAAGGTAACTTTTTTTTTTTTTAATTCACAATTAAAATGTTTCGTACTTTTACACCATTTATATCGTTAAATAGTAGCGTCATAAGTATTTTGTATCAAAAAAAAATTAGTTAAAATTACGTTCTAAAAGTCTTTTTGATTTGGCTTTTAATATTCTCCTGTTTCATTATATAAAATTTAAACCAGGCTCGTTTCGTTACAAAAAACTTCAAAGAGATATTGAAAACACATCGATCACTTTTCATTATCATTCAAATGGTTTGTTTCTACATTTCTCTCGGAAAAGCAACCGGATAATTAATGGAAAAGTGGTAATTTATTTTAGGACTACGTTGAATTAAAGGGTGTATGGATTAGGTTGATAACACCGTGATTTTATATTAAACGCGCGTGTTTAATACCGGATGAAACTTATCGTATGATTGATTCGAAAGTTATATAGCGAAGTTATATATATACAAGTAATATATTTGGTTAACATATTCCAGGTACCAGTGATAGTTGACAAAGGGATCAATTAAATAGAAGAGGAAAATCTATTGTATTAAGTTAGTTTGCTGTTTCAGTTATAACACACATATTAATCTATTGGCTTCAATGCGGCAACTAATGCGCATTAATTACCATCTTTTGTTTATATTACAAATGTATCTACTATTGTACCCTTACTCCACTCTTTGAGTCTTGTTGTTAGATTTCAAGAGAGCGATGTAAAACGTCTTATTTCTACCATAATTAAAGGTTATTAAAGGAAAAATTAATGGAGGGAGATTTATCACGAAACAACCTTAGATGTGAACGTTTCTAAGGTCAATTTATTTCGGTGTTGTCTTTGATTCAATAAGTTAAATATGCTTTCTATTATAATTAACGATTGGTTGACACTTGGTTCCAAACGTACGATTGGGTAATCATCAATGTAAAAAGGGTGTTTTATATCCGTTTTACGTTGGTGCAATATAGACTCTCTTGTATTGTTAATTCGTGGATTTTTCATTTCTCTACGTCGTAGTCCCCAAAAGAAATTATAAACTTCATTTGAAAACTTTACCTTACTCTACAACTAATGCTAGCATCAAAATTAAACACAATCATAATAAACAGTCCCGGAGAAAACTCATGATACATTACTTACTTAGTGATTATTTAGGTTAATGGAGTTCTTCTAGTACAAATACAGTGGTAACAATCACGGTAGTAATAATTAACGCGATCACTTTTCTATCCATCCAGTGGTTTGTCTTCGATGTACTTGGTTTTTCTGTGATGGTTGTTTTTTTTACGAAGTGTTCCTTTGTTCTTAACTTCGATAGATTTAATTATATTTTAAGTAATGATAATATCTTTTTTATGGTCGTTAGTTTAGAACGATTTGGTGGTGGTGAAGAGGGAAACGACTGAGTAAACCTTAAAAAAAAAACTCTCTATCTATCGTACGATAGGCGAAGTAAATAAAATAAATCTTTATTTAAATCGACTTTTACACTTAGTTAATCCTAAACTTGAGCCTTGGAGCTCATGGTTGGTGGTTTGAGAAACGGTGAACGTGATCCCTGCCAGCCATTTCAACACCTTCAACAAACACAGCCTTCTCCCCAGGTAGGAAACTAATGGGCACCCCGAGTTAGGTTGAAAAGACTATTCAAACTTAAATATGCCTTTATCTTAGCATTATTAAAACCGATTTAGGACTTTATAGGCTTCGATACACCGATTCTGTATCATTCAACGATTAAAACATAATATAAATTTGATTAATCCCGATCGTATGTATATCAGATGTTGTTTACACAGAAAGAAAGTTTTGGTATTAAAAGATGCCTTTACACAAACAGATGACACACTGTTAGTGCGGTATAGTATGTAGTATAAGATTGCTTAGTTTAGAGAGAAAGCTTCTTTTTTTCATATTATTTTAATAAAAAGATTTTTAATACTATCTTACCTATTTGGGGTATTTTGTTTAACCAACCAACCTCTCCAGTACAAGAGAGGACCCTTCTCTCTCACATGTTATTTAGTTTTCATAAGATTAGATTTATAAAAAATAATAATAAAATCCTGATTTTCCCAGTTTCATTAAATCGCGTATTTAAAACTATACGATATCATCATACTTTACCGATTAGGAGTAATGGTCAATTTAATCAACATTGGAGTAACAATTGATTAATCTTAAACTGGACACTGGTTTAGTTTATCTTTAATTTTCAATAACGATTGATTAATCTTAAACTGGTCACTGGTTTAGTTTATCTTTAATTTTCAAACTATAGAGCTCACTTTGTTCCGGAAAAACGTATTNATCAGAGCATAGAATTTAGATCGAAATGCTTGAGGCTTCACTTATTGACACTCCAACTTTTCTTTTTTTCTTTTTTTTTTTTTAAAGAGAAAGATAATGATCGCATGCAACCGTTTTGTCCATTTTTTTTAGAAACAAACTTCATTTAAAGTGTAAAACAACTAGTCTTTGAACATAATTGAGATTTCGGTATCAATCATAAAGCTCTTTATCACTCACGTTAGGAACGATCGGTTCAATTTTTGATGTCACTTCAACTCTTAATTAATTAAAGTTCTTTTCTATTCTCTTCGGCAAACTTAATGTTCTTAAATACAAAAGAGTTATCCTTGTGCTATCCAGAATTGGTTACATTGAGGTGTCACAATCTCCTTTGCTTGGCTCCGAATTATTGAATATATTAAATATTAAAAACATCGTTCTGCACTAGCTTAAGTAGTTTGAAAGTAAAATTGTTCTTTACATAATTTTTTTTTCTTTTTTTTTTTTTGAGAGATAGGTAGCACGCTACCCGCTTCGTTTATTTCATTTAGAAATAAACTTAGCTAGAAAATGTGAATCAACTAGAATTCGAACTTAGCCAATGTTCTTTACATAATTTAACATGAATGTTTTGAACCTCCAGTATTATTCTTGTACACATTTGTGAACCCGTCAAATTATTGGGATTGGATTCACATGCATCACAGCTACACAATCAGCTGACCCATGTGATCATAATAATTTCCCAAATTAATGCAGTTCTAGCAACAAATGGAGCAATAAATAAAAATTAATGGGGAATTAATTGCGCCCCAAAGTAAGACACTAGCTATATGTGGATGGTGTTAGGATCAACAGCTCATAACTGTAATTTTAATACGTACCGATCGACAGATAAATTTAACATCTCTATTGAACACCTCTAGTTTGAAGTAAGAAAAAGAGTGACACATGCATGCACCTTGTCCTCAAGGTGTGACTAGCCCATGAAGTGTAGCAGCTGTGATATAGACCGAGTAATCTTGTTTGTGCAATATGCTCGATCGATTATTGGTGAAGTCACATCAATATATCCTTATATAAACAATCTCCATCCAAAATTTTTCGAACTTCAATTTTTATAGGGGCATTGTGTTGGTATATATAAAACCTTATACATACGACTTTGTAATGGTCGATCGACACAACTTGGAAAAGTACGTATTTGGTCCTCCGATAGTAGTGGTGGTGTAATTGGAACAACGACTTGTATTGGTGACGGTGAAATAGCTAGCTTGTGGTGGCAACGACAGAATTGGAATAGTTGTGGACTGAACCAAAACGATCGAGGGTGGCAATGGCCGGTTATTTGTGTGGAGGTGCTTAGGATTATATTAATTTGTCGATTGATAATCCATAAAGCAGTTGTCTCAGCACCATGATATAGATTTTGAACCTTTTATCAGCTAACCGAGATTTATACTGGATTCACGTGCGTTTGTATTTCTAACGTTGATGACGAAACTCCATCTTTTACTTGAAAACTTGCTTTAAACATTTCAAGTTCCTGCATCATTTATGATATAGAAACTTTTAGGACTTGGTTTTGTTGATTTTGACGTTACTACTGCACATCATTCAATACTACTCTTTCTCGAACCAAATCGTCATTAATTATACGACCCAAATGGTGTATTTCAAAAGTTCTCTTCTATAGGTGCCTTGGAGATAACTAGGGGTGGAAACGAGCCGAGCTCGAGCGAGCTTATCTTGGCTCAAATTCGGCTTGAAATTAATTTCGAACCTAAATTTAAGCTCAAGTTTGATTTGAAATTAATTCAAGCCGAGTTCGAGCGAGCCTAATTTCGAGTCAAGCGAGCTCGAGCCCTAAACGAGCCGCTTGAAATTCTCAACATCATACGATCAATAGTTTAATTGTATAGAACATTATCTACAATTTAATACAAAAATATGTATAATAGTTCAAAGTACAAAATAATTATATAAAATACAGTATTATAATATGAAGAAAAATAACGTATGAGTTGAATATATAATCTCTTCAGCCTCACATATCTTCTCTTCTGCCTTCAATCTCCAAATTATTACTTTTCATTTATGCGGCCAAAAAATAAATAAATTATATACATAAATACTGGATTAAACTATCCAATCATATATAATTAAAATCAAAATTTTATATATACTATTAGAAAATTAGTCATTAGCGGCATTTATTTATGCTGCTAAATGACCAACAAATGCTGCTAAAAATTTTAGCAGCATATGACACCAAATACTGCCTATACCAATATTGCTAAAAGCATTAGCAACATTAATTATAAATGCCGCCAATATAAATCAATTAGTGTTATTAGGAATATACCGCTAAAAGAGATTAAATGCAAATTTTAAATTGTTTATTAGCGGCACATAAATAATATGCCGCTAATACAAATATCTGCTTTTAGAAATTAAAATTTTAAAATTGTAATTTTATTTTATATTTAATTTTTTTGAGATGCTACCCGCTTCATTTTCTTTTTGTCTTAAACTTTGCTGGAAATGTGAATCAACTAGGTTTCGAACTTGAGACCTCAAGTACCAACAACCAAGCCCTTTGCCACTTGCGCTAGCGACTATTAGTTATGTATATTTTAATTTTTATATTTTAAGTCTTATATTTTAAAATTTTTAAATTTTAAATTTTAAATTTTTAAATTTAGATACTAAATTTAAATTTTTAATTTTGAAATATGAAATTTTAAGTTTCAAAATTAAGAGTTTTAAATTTGAAATTTAAAATAAATTTTAAAATTTAAACTTTAAAAATTAATAATTTTAGAATTTAAAATTTAAAATATAAATTTTAAAATTTAAAATTTAAAATTATAATTTTAATTTTTAAAATTATATGTTTCGAATTTTAAACTTTAATTTTAAAATTTTTAATTCTAAATAAAAAAGGGATATATTAATAATTATATATTAATTAGTAATGATATTTAGTAACAAGTGCTGCTAGTTTATTATATTTAGCGGCATTCACTAATTTATGCTGCTAATTTATCTTATTTTGCAACATTAATAGTAAATTGCTGCTAAATAATTAAATCTAGCGGCAATTATCATTAATGCTACTAAATATATTAATTGACATGATTTAAATAAATGTTGCGGAGCAAATATTGCAGCATTTAACAATAAAGTCCTGCTACTTTATTACATTTAGTGTCATTTTTTATAAAATACCGAAAATTTCAGCGGCATTTACTAATTTATGCCGCTAATTTATTCTATTTTGTAATATTAATAGTAAATTACTGCTAAATTATTTAATTTAGCAGCACTTATCAAGTAATGCCGTTAAATATATTAATTAGCGTTATTTATATAAATGCTGCGGAGTAAATGCCGCTAAATCATGAATTTTTAGTAGTATAAACAATAATTTTTTACTTTAATAATATTCTGTATATTTTCTTAAGTATACAATTAATGACAAGGCAGGCAACGATAGACGCGTGCTACTACTTAGTAACTTAGAGGGCTTTAGACTTGGCCACTTGGGGTGAGAGACAGAGAAAAAGAGAGAGAGAGAAAGAGATTGAAAATTTAAAAATCTGTAAAAGAAATAAAGAAAGGGAGAAAACATAAATTTAGTGAAATTTTGCCCTTTTGTTTGTCTATTAGGTTTGTTTCTATGGACCAATAATTAATATTGGCCCAATTTTAACTAAACTCAGGTTACTCACTTAGTCTATATATAATTAAAATATATTATATTTATATATTTTTAATATATATATATTCGAGCTTTTCGAGCCTAATTCGAGCGAGCCAAGTAATACTCAAGCTTGGCTTGAAATGAATTTCGAGCTTTTTCTTTTGTTCAAGCTCGGCTCATTTAATTTCGAGTCGAGCTCGAGCGAGCCAAATATCGAGTCGAACGCGAGTCGAACACGAGCCGGCTCGCTCATTTGCCAGCCCTAGAGATAACTTTTTTTTATAGCAAAAATTAGCTAAAGTATATTTAATTAAGTCAAGATTACTTAGCTCGATCAAAGTCGGCTCGAACTAGGCAAGAACATACTCGTGCAACAGTAAACGACTCAGTTTGCCTTGTAACGGCTTGAATGGCATCAAATTCTCTCACTAAGGCACCCGTACTGGTGAGCGAAAGTTGGCATAGATTGAAACATTAGATTTCGGCACATAGAGAAGATAGTATGCGGGATGTCACGTGCGTTGACTCGAATGCTAAGGAGAAGGTGAAATCCTCCACTTTAGATTCCACAGTACTCGATCTGATACCAAATTATTGGAATCTCAGTTCCTAATTATAGTTTTGATACTAATAGATAGATTTAACACCTCTGTTGAGCACCTCTCTGATCTGAAGATAAGAGGGACATATTCTTTTAACTTAATCTAAGCTAGAAACCATTAAGAGAAACTCTTTTTTAATTACTAAAATTGGCCATGCACTATAAATAGAAGAGCCTCTTATTTATGGATCTCGATTTATTATGGTAATCCTAATATGATAAGGAAAAATAAGAATAGAATTGATCAATGAACCTCCTAATCTAGTAGATATCTAAAATAAAATATCTTTAGTAATCTACTCGATAAAAAAATCCAAATCTTATAAGAAAAAGATTACAAATCCATATCAGATTGGAATTCGTAATTGAGTCAATTAGGATCTATGAATGATCAAAACAGATGATCTATTTCTAGGTTTTTTTTTTTTTTTGACTCTAACAATCTTACGCTCCATTTGGGATTGCAAGGAAATTAATTACGTTATGTTCGTACAGTGAGAAAGTACAATAGAAAAATATAGTGTTTATTTCTGTACATAATATAATATTCTACATATCGCAATGAGTTGATAACAATATATTTTTTATAGTCCCACCGAAAACAAATTAAAGAAATTAAGAATCATATCCCATTATGTTTTTGTCCTATCTCTATTTTATCTATTACCAAATTTGTCCTTAATAATATATGGTATTAACAATTTTGAGGCTTGACCATGTGTTCGTGTGTTCGTGCTTTAGCTTAAATTATTCTAGCTCTTATATCAAAACATTGATATTATATATGCTATTCATTGTTGGATTAATAGACACTAGAAGAGAATTAACATTTAAGGATGTTTTTTCGGTATTTAATGATGCTTAATTAAAAACATCCTAAAATAGTTTACTGTAACATTTGAAAGTGTGGGCAAAAGCGTTTGCAAAAACATATATACCAATACTTATACCAAGCATCGATAAAATATATATATTCTAATGCTTTAAAGTATCAAAATTTTTTAAAATTCAGACGCTTTAAATCATCAAAAGATTAAAAATAATATATAATAAACTTTATCCTTCAACAAATTCATTTAATACATAGATGGTTGATATGATAATATTTTATGAAGCGTCGATATTTGCTTTATTGTAGAGACGCCTGGAATACTTGCCCCAAGAGTCTCTAAAAAGCATTCTTATGATCAGGTATTTTTTGTAGTGAGAGTATGATGATAATCTGAGACTACACTAGCCTGGTTAGACTTTTTTTTTTTTTTTTTTTGAGATATAGGTAGCACAATAGAAATGTGAATCAATTAGGATTCAAACTTGGGTCTTGGGTACCAACCACCAAACCCTTTGCTACTTGCTCTAGAGACGGTCAGTGCCTGGTTAGACAATTAATAGGCTAAAGTGGTGATATGGCATTTTAATACCATGATTGATTGTGACCATGTGCGAATCTCACATAGGCGGTGATCAAGTAAGCGTGGTCGACGAACATAATCAATAAGAAAATGGTGATTAGTATAAATAACTAAGTAGGATACAAGATGTGGGATATATAGGTACGTAATGAACACATGTTAATTAGGAAAATGCTTTATTAAGAATGTTCCCTGTGCCCATGAAATAGTTTGGCACTTTCATAGGTGGTAATGTTAATTAGTGCTAGCCCACTACATATGAACTGTATCCGTGCGATCGACCCTTCACTTTATTCATTTTTTGAACATTTTTGTGAAGTGCTGCATCATTAATAACTCAAGTTGATAGAATAACTCAAGTTGATAGAGGATGCCATGCATGCTTAACCCTCATAATCTTTTAAACCTAGCCACAATCTAAAATACTATAGTCGGATTAAGGTTAAAAGATTTAAGCCTTATTATACTTTATATATATATAGGACTATTTTAAATTTTGGAGGTATCACATTTCTCCCTTTAAGTCTTGACGTCTTTGTCAGGCTCGAGAACACTGACAAACAGCAACTAATGTGAGAAACATCTTGCTAGCCTTATCATTCAGACTCTGATCATTTAACCTGTCATGTTTAGATCCTAATTATTTTGCCTGTCATTTCAGACCATGATCAGCTGAAACTTATATCACACTTTTGACTGATGAATTGGCTCTGATACCAATGGAATGTCATATATTACTCAAATAATTAAGAGTACTATACATCAATCGGATTAACAAATCATCCAAGTCATACAAAACCCTCATGGCCTGCCATATCGATCAGGCCTATGGTTGCCTATTAGGCCACAAAAGCCAATAAACAAATTTCACTTTGGAGAAAAACATGTCGCACTTAAGGTTACTAACCCTGTCTAAGAATAGTGTACATCAACTCTAGGAGTGAAATACTCAGAGTGACGAACCCTATCTAAGAACAATACCTCTCAATGGGCAGGCAAACTGAAGCACTAAAGGTCGTGAATTCTGTCTAAGAGCAGTAGCGCAATCTCAAGCTAAAGTTACATGCATATGCTTAAAGCTCCGACAATAACTCAATACTTTAATCAACATCTATAGACGACAACGCAAACCCAAGAAATACTCTCGAAGAGTATCAATGAAACCAAATAGGTCCATATTCAAGCATAATCACAATCTCAAAGCCGACTAGTATGCTATACTATGTGAGTGTCAAAGAAGATTGTTGGAAATAATACGGTAGTGGAAACTTACAAACCGGATAACCAATGTATCCGGGAACTTGAATCGGATCGGATTGCTTGTTTTACAAGCCTTTTTGGATCGTCCTTGTCTCGATGCTTCTGGATCTCCCACATTTCTCGCCTTCTCCCACGCGTACGCCTTAGGCCACAGACCGGATGCGGATCTGATGTGACGGATGCTAATCGAAGAGGGCTACCAGAGTCCTCTTCTATGTCCACACTCTAAAACCCCGGGAACATAGGTGGAAATCCCAGAGAGGAAAAAGAGAGAGAATAAGAATGATATTTCGTGGGTTCTTATGAATTTGATCGTATTTGATCGTCTCTTTTTTCGGAGAGAAAATGAGGCGTATATATAGAATAACAGAACCCCTAAATATCCTGAATCTCATATAGATTAGGATAAAGATTAGGATATCTATTATATGTTAATAGATATCCACTAGTAGATATGTTTCTTAACTGATAAGAAACATATGATTCATTCTTATCCTAAACTTATTAGGATAAATCATGATCCACGTCTTATGTGGATCGGGTTAGATCATAACACGCCAATGTGGACACACCATATATCAATAATCTCTCATTTGGCCACATTGGCCAATTCTCTCTCACTTATTCATCTCTTCATACGAGTAATGGAGCGTGCGACCTGACGAAAGAAACACATGCAGGAGTGCTATATTAAGTCACCACCCAACTAACATAGCATATCACTGACTTAATTCGTCTATGTCCTAGACGTTTCAACACACACCGGATCAAGCATCACAAAGTCCCTCTCCTGTAATGACAGGGCTCGACCCCACCGTTATTTCTCGTACTCATGATTATCTCAAGTAACACAACCGAGATAACCGCCCGGGCAATAAGTCACAAGACTTACGTTGTGTGTTATCAAAACATCTTCCTCAGCCCCTCACGTTAATCCATATTGGTCCAAGCACTTTACTAGATATGCTCCGCGAGATCGTATTTTCACATGATCCATAGATACATGCTAAGTTAGTTACTTTGGACCTCCACTTCATAACGTAGTTCTAAGTCGAGGGCACAAAAGGGTTAGTGCTCACATAGTGACATGGAGGGAGAATTTATGTCACTCTACTAACTGGTCGACAAGCACATACAGTATGATATGTATGCTATGGCGGAGCTCCCACTCAATGGTCGTGTCACGCTCTAAAAAACGCCATATGAACCTTGGTCTAGGTACCACTAAGGTATCTAACCACCACAACTCAAGTCATCTCTCTAACCTGAGCACATAGGTTCGGCTACTATACAGGCTCGATATGAAATTTTACAAAAAAACTCATATCCGACTCTTGAGAGTCTCATCTTAAACTAATTAAGCCGACTTTAAATTATATCAACATTTCATTCATAACATATATGAATAAAGCAATCATATTTCAACTACTCAAGTTTAATATGATTATCTAGTCTCATCCTGCTCACTACCTAGGTGCCAGGGCGATCACCCTGTGAGTGGGCTGATCTTAGCGTGGTGACTCAACGAATATGTGTCTACTAGTATCAATTACGCAAAGACATTAAAATGAGAAAAACATATTTTTATTAATAAAGCGTAAGATACAAAATAATGTCCATATATCAAAATTTACGAAGACCCAAACTCCTAACGTGGGTCTGGAACGTATCCCTAGCTATCGGCTTGGTCAACGGATTAGCCACCATCCTAGTGGTGGAGATATGTCTAAGAAGTATCTCGCTTAGCCTAATCATCTCTCGAATGTAGTGAAAACGGATATCAATATGCTTGGTCCTGCCATGATACTTGGGATCTTTCACATACTCCAGGGCAGCCATGCTGTCAGAGAACATCTCAACAGGTTCATTAGCTCGAGTCACGATGTCGAGGTGCTGAAGAAATCTCCTCAGCCAAACAGCCTCCTAAATGGTCGCTGAACAAGCAACGTACTCCGCTTCCATGGTTGACAAGGCAATACAGCTCTGCTTCTTACTGCACCAGGAAATTGCCCCACCTCCAAGTATAAACACATAGCCTGAAGTGGACCTGCGCTTATCTCTATCACCGCCCCAATCAGCATCACTATATCCTTTCAATCACAAGTCCCCAGCTTGGAAGCAGAGAACGAAATCACTGGTTCCTTTTAAATATCGAAGGATTCTCTTGACCGCTTGCTAATGAATGGGTCCCGGGTTGCTCTGGTAACGACTTACCAAACCAACAGCGAAGCAAGTGTCAGGTCGAGTATACCATAGCGTACATCAAGCTGCCAATTACACTCGCATAAGGAACCCTACTCATTTGTTTCTTTTCTTTATCCGTTTTAGGGTACTGATCAAGACTCAGAGTGTGATTCTTCTCCACTAGAGTGTCAACGGGTTTACAATGATGCATTCTAAAACGCTCTAAATTTTTTTAATATAAGTTTCTTGAGACAAACCAAGAAGCTTTCTAGAGCGATCACGAATGACCTTTACTCCGAGCACATAGCTCGCCTCACCCATGTCTTTCATTTCAAAATTGAGAGACAACCACTCCTTAGTGGTATTGATTAACTCCATGTCATTTCCAGCCAATAATATATCATCGACGTATAGGGAGAGGAACACAATCCCTTTCTCTGTCTTCTTGACATATACACAGTGGTCCTCCTCTATCATGGACATACCGATAGAGGTAATGGCTTCATGAAGCCTGAAATACTACTGTCTCGACGACTGCTTGAGACCATAGATGGATCTTTTAAGACGACAAACTTTGTCTTCTTGATCTTTGAGTACAAAACTCTCAGGTTGATCCATATAGATCTCCTCCACTAATTCTCCATTCAGAAAAGCTGTCTCGACATCCATTTGGAACAATTCCAAATCTAGATGTGCCACTAAGGCTAGAATCAAACGAATGGGGCAAATCTCACAACGGGAGCAAATGTCTCGTTGTAATCTACCCCTTGTCTTTGAGTGTAGCCCTTCGCCATGAGCCGAGCCTTGTATTTATCAATTGATTCATCCGCCTTGCGCTTAATTTTTAAAACCCATTTATTTCCAATAAACTTGCGCCCAGGTAGAAGGTCAACCAATTCCCATACTTGGTTCTTGCGTATGGAGTCCATCTCATCTTTCATAGCAGCCATCCACTCATTGCAAGTTGACGTCTATAGCGCTTCTTTATAAGAAGAAGGTTCATCATCATCGAGCGGAGTGCACATGAAAATATCCCCTTCGATCTCAAAATATCGACGGGGAATATGTCCACGTTCACTTCTACGCAATAGAAGGTCCGAACTACCGACTTCCAAGGGTATGCTCTCATTCAACGAAGCATTCCCACTAGTCGGAAGATCGCTACCACTTCCTTCAGCGACTTCGGGAAGTGATCGATCACCCTCAGTAGCAGATGTGGCAGCGTTGTCCTGTAACTCATACAATCCGACGTCTCTTCGCATTTCATCAATACTTGAAAAATTTTCTTTTAGGAATTCCACATCACGAGACTCAATCTCGGTCATACCACCATCTGGGTGTTCACCATACATCACATAGCCCTTCGAATTTTCAGGGTATCTGATGAACACATGCTTGCTCACTCTAGGGCCGAGTTTCCCGAATCTATGTGAGAGGCTGTGAACATATCCAGCCGAACCCCAAGGGCGTAAGTAGTGTAAACTTGGCTTTCTACCGCTCCACAACTCATATGGGGTAGTAGGCACTGATTTGCTAGGGACTTGATTAAGGATGTAGGCTGCAGTCAAAAGACCATCTCCCCAAAAATTTATGAGAAGTCGCGCTTGCGTCATCATCGACCTAACCATGTCTAATAGAGTACGGTTCCTTCGCTCTGCAACACCATTTTGTTGCGGAGTACCGAAAATAATGAGCTGTCTACTAATGCCTTTTTACTCACAATAAGTCTTGAACTGATCAGACAAGTACTCACGACCTCGATCAATGCGAAGCACCTTTACACTTCTTTCTATTTGATTCTCAGCCTCTGCAACGAAGCGCTTGAAGCAATTGAACTGATCAAACAAGTACTCATGACCTCGGTCAGTGCGAAGCACCTTTACACTTCTTTCTATTTGATTCTCAGCCTCCACAACAAAGCACTTGAAGCAATCTAAAGCTTCAGATCGGTGAGAAAGCAAATACACGTATCCATAACGGGAATAATCATCAATGAATGTGAGAAAATAGCAAGCACCATGCCAGGCCCTCACATTCATTGGCCCATAAATGTCTGAGTGGATTAGCTCTAAAGGATGAGAGGCACGAGTAGCCTTACCAAAAGGCTTTCTACATGCCTTTCCAGCTAGACAAGGCTCGCACACAGATAGGTCAACTTTGGCTAGAGACCCCAAAAGGCCTTCTCGAGCCAGTCTATTCATTCTTTCTTAACCTATATGACCCAATCTGGCATACCATTTAACGGATTCATCACAGAGAATAGATGAAGAAAAAGAATAAGCAAATGCAAACGAATCATCCTCCAAATCTAATTTAAAGAAACCATCAACTAATGTACCATATCCAAATAAAGTACCATGAAAGAAAATATCAAGGCGGTCTCTGTTAAAATGAAATGAATATCCTAGATGCAACAAAGCTCAAACTGAACATAGATTACATCGAATTCCGGGTGCATATAGTACGTCCTGAAGAAGTAAAGCGCGGCCACCACGCAACTTGAGTTGGTACGAACCGACTCCAAGGACTTCTTCCTTCGTGCCATTCCCAAGGATGACAAACTGTGTGCCAGACGGTACTCGATGATAATCTACGAATCCCACTGAGTCACGAACTACGTGTTTGTTTGCTCCTATATCCACAATCCAATCAGGAAGAGAATGAGCTACTAAAGCATGAGAGCAAACAAAACAGTGTGAGTTGAGTGGTAGGGTTATCTTTTTCGGCTCAGGACAATTCCGAGCGAAATGACCCTTATGCTTGCAATTGTAACATTTTAGCTTTGTAGCATCCTTATTGCCAACACGCTTGCCTCTGTGGCGCTTTCCAACTCCATCCTGAGGAGCTTAATTCCATTTCTTCTGCGCTCTATTGTTGTGATGCTTTTTGCGCTTGGGTGCGATCCCACTGCGCTTCTCGGAGCGTGCAATAAGAGCGACAGAACGGTTCACTTCCAAGCGCTCTGCCTCGAGCTCGAGATGACGCGAGATGTCATTAAACGTTTTAATATTCTCGTTGTGCGTCATCAGGAGCTTCATCCGGGACCATTCAAGATCAGGCAGTGAACGGATCATTGCTAGAACTTGTTGCTCATCAGTGAGCTCGTTTCCAGCAGTCTTAAGGTCCCGAATTATGGCGCTCATCACATGAAGGTGTTCAGCCATTGAATGCTTCGGGTCTTTAATATACTGTAGAAATTTGAGATTTAAGGCACGTAGCCTCGTAGATGAAGTTTGACCAAAAGTAATCTTCAAATTGTCCCACATGTCCTTGGCAGTTTCAAAGATCTCAAACTGTCCAATGAGGTCGTCTTGCATGGCACACAACATAGTGTACTGAGCAGTTCGATCCTCCTTGATCCATTTGTTATAGATCTCTTTTTCATGCTGAGAAGCTGTGGCTTCGGCAGGCATGACTCTTTTGACAGAAAGAGTTTCAAGAACCCCTTGTTCATTAAGCAGGTATTGCAATTTCCTATGCCAAATATCATAATTCTTTCCATCTAACTTATCACCCGTGGTGATATCAGCTATGATATTCTTGAAAATCATTTCACTACATTCAAAAATAGGTTTAGACATTAGGCACATATTCTCGAAAAAATTAATAAGATTGGAGCATTATCCTCGACACAACGAGATCGAAAACTTCGCTATGCTCGTAATCATCACACAGTGTCAGTTCAAAATACTACAATCTTATTAATTTTCTATTAATTTTATCCAAAAGTTGAAACTCATACATTTTGAAAATCACATCATTTTTCTTGAAAAATATTTATATAAGGAGAACTTATCTCATAATATCATCACACAGATAAAAAAATAAGTACTTATACCAAAATTTAATTTGAAAAACGTCGATACTGTGCAAAACACATTCCTTTACATGGCCTTAATTATTACATCACCTTTTTGCACAATTAAAACCTACTACATCACTACAAGATGTATACCAGAAAAATAATATTCTACAGGAATGCTACACACGTCGAACCTATTTTTTCAAAATTAAATTTTGTTGAAAAATCACCGAAATAACATAAGTACTTATATGCCAAAAGATTTTATACAATTACACAAGTATAATATGCTACATAAGCATAAAAAAACATCCACATAAGATAGATTAAATAAACAACACATGTATGACATACAAGCATAAAATATATATATATATATATATATATATATATTATACGCCAAAAAAATAAACCACAAGTGGAAATAAGAAAGATTTACCACATAGAATTATTTATATTATTATTATTATATTTTTAATAAATCCTGGACGCCGGCCTGCGAGCCGGGCCGGGTCCATTAGACCCACACAAATCCCGTAGGCCGCGCCCACGCACAGCAAGCCGGGCCGGGCGACAACCCATCCCGAGTGCCGCTGGGGCATGGCCAGCCCTCAACGCCCGCACTGCTCGCGGGTTCGTCCACGCACTGCTCCGGTATCGGCACCCGCACGGCCGGGCCGCCGCGGTGGCGGCGAGGTGTTCCGAAGCGGGCGCGGGCCCACCTGCGTGGGCGGGTGCGCCTCGTGCTTCGGCCAGCGGGGCGCCCTGCAGTGCGCGAGGAGGTCGTGTCCGCAGCGAGCCGAGCCCGCGCAGGAGGCTGCACGTCGCACCCACAGGGGCCAGGCCGCGCAGTGCGTGCAGCTGCGCCCGCCCTCCCGAAGCGGGCCGGGCCCGTGCCATGCGCGGCGGGTGCACGCCGTGCCCGCAGTAGGGCACAACCCGGCGCCGGTGCGCGCGCGTGTAGGCAACTGGACCTATGCAAATGCGAGGGCAGGTTCCAAGCTGTTCGATTTGCTATTCCGAAACTTTCCGCACTTGGTCGGGTGGCTGTCCGATGGTATACCGGCCTATAAAGTTCGACTCATTGAGAGTTTTGTGCTGAGCTCCTGAAGTTTTTACTTCTCGGGCCGTCTGATAGGAAGAGACCGGTCCCCAGTGACAGTATCGCGCAGGCAGCGAGGCAACGCGGTCGCCTGCAGTCTGAGACCGTCCCGAGCGCGTCTGCGCGGGGAAGAGACCGGTCCTGGACAGGGAGACCGTTCCGAACGTGGATTTTGGGGGACAGGCTGAGAGACCGGTGCGCGGAGGTCGCTGGGAGACCGGATCCCTCTGGCCGGAATACTGCCCAGACCGATCTGATGGTAAATTTGAGTTTTTGAGGGGCCTAAGCTGATTTTGTTACCTAGAGGCTATAGGCACCTCTCTCCCTCATCCTCTCATTTTCTCTCCTCACACTCTTCCTAACACTTCAGAGAGAGAAAGGGCAAGAGAAGAAGAGGAAAGAGAGGAGAATGTGAGCTTGCTTGGAGGCCTTGGAGCATCATGTCTTATTTCTTCCTCAATTTTCTCACCTTTGAGCGTTGGAGCTTGCTTTTGGAGCTTTGCTGGTGAATCAATCGTCAACGCCTTGAAGATTTTGAGCTTGGTTTGAGCATCCTATGAGTAAGTGGAAAGGTTTCTTCCCTTAGATTTTGGTTTTGGAGCTTTTTGCTTGTCTGAAGACCCTAGATTTTGGATTTTAGGTTAGATTTCGGGGATCCTTGATTTGATGGCTTCTGTGAGCGATTGAAATGGTTTGGAACCTTTATCATAAGGTTAGATTGGGAGACCTCTACTTCCATTTGAGGATTAAAAGAAGGATTTTTCACTTGAGGTGAGTTTATCTCCAACCCTAGCTTGAGAAGCTTAGGTGTGAGCAATATTTGCCGTCGTTTCCGTTTGGGTGACCTTATTTTGTGATGTTTCCTGAGGGTCAGCTAGAAGCTTGGTGGATACCTTCGTTCGCGAAACGAAGAAGTGATTTTGGTAAGGTTTGACTTCATGAAAATGGGGGCAATAAGTGGCTCCCTATTGCCCTTCAAATTTGTAAAGTAATTTTGAATGCAAATATCAATGCTAAACATGATTTATATGATTTTAGAACATCTTAACATCATGGACCTCATGTTTCTGGAAAATTTTATTACTCTCTTATAGTAGAGCTATATGTGTAAGAGTTGGCACCAATTGTGGATAGTGTTTGGTCTGCAAGTTGGAGAACAAATGTCTCCAATGCTAGACGTTGAGTGAATCTATGCATCAGAACATATTAAATGCCATGCTGCCGGACTCAGTTGAATGCAAAAGTGGTCATAAAAGGGTACTTGGATTAGTAAACTATGAAAATGCAACTTAGAGACATGATATACGAAGCCATTGTAAATCTGGCTGAATATTATTCAGTGTTAGAGACATGATGACCTAGAGACAGGCCTTTGGGATATTTGATATATTCCAATGTTATTAGACATGAGGACTTGTGGCTTGTGACAGATCGTTGACTACTTGCCATTGTGCTCATGTCGCACAGGGTGCTTGTGAGGGTCGCTCCCTAAGAGCGCCGCATCTGGCCGAATGCGATCCGCAGATTCATATTCGCGTGCGGGATTGGGGCCGAAGGGATGCCGTGGGACAGGCTCATTCAAGGGGGAATGATACTACCGGGAACGGGAACCATTAGGCTCGGCACCGGCCAGCAGCCTACGGTGGTTCTCAGGGCCATAGACACGCCTCGGCGTGGGTTGACTTCAGATTTGGCTTTGAGTATTGACATTAGCCATGTGGAGATGATCGACTTAGTGGTACACTACTGTTGACATTGAGCTAGAATAGTAAACAACGGAACTGTTACTAATTTCGCTACTGTGGGAGCAGGTTAGGTCGATAGTTTGGAGATCTTTACTTCATGGCATATGTTGCTTCATACTTATGCTAAATTATGCTACGTAGCAGTATCATGTGGTATCAAGTGACCATTTTACTTACCTTTCGCTAACTAGTTTTAGTAGCACGTGACATCTTTGTAGGCTTTGGCTCGTGGTGCATCACTGACAGTCCAGTAATTGCCTCACTGGGCACTATTTGTTAATAGTCTCACGGCCCTTTTTATGGTTCTTACTTTTCAGACAGGCCTTCGCACGCCTGCGCAGTGGAGGCACGATCGCGGCAAGGATTCGCTTAGCTAGCTAGCGAGGAGCGGCTACTTTGCCTAGGTGGTTTACTCTTCTATTTTGTAGTTGACGAGAGTGAGAGTGTTTGTATCCATGTATAAGCCACCTTACTGTATCTACTTATACACTTGTTATCTGGCATTTCTTGTATCACTTTATATTGTTTATTTACGTGATTTACAGTTTTATCCTTATGCCCTGGTTTATGCATTAAGACATTTATTACTCTCTGATACTCCTAGATGTCTCTTATTATGCTTTTATTTTGTTATTTTTAGACACTCTTATACTTTTAGACGTATGGCGGGGCTCTGGCACTCGGCCGGGCGGGCTCCGCTGGGTCGCGGGGCGTGACAGGCGCGGGTCGCGGTTCCGGCGCCTGCAGGCGGGCCGATGCCTACAACGATGCTGCTGATCGCGCCCGCATACTGCAAGGCGGGCGCAAAGCCCGGCGCGTGCGGCACGTTGGGTCCGGGCCGCCGTCACTGCACGGCCTGGCCCCGCCGGTGCGCAGGGTCGCGCCCGCGCCTGCAGGGCGGGTCGCGTCGAGGCCCCTTGGCCATCCGGCGCAAAAAAAAAAAATTTAGATTTAATTCTAATTTCAGTGCACAAAGCAGAGATAAAAAATTACTTAAGCTTTGTAAAAAAAATCGATATTTTATGATCCATATTGAAAAAACTAACAACTAATTTTATTTTTCCTTTTAAATCTTTTAAATCGAATTTCACATAGAAAACAACAAAAAAATTGTAGAACTAATATACATAAAATTGATCAACTCAAATGAATCATCAAGCGATAAACAAGGAACATGCTCTGATACCAATTGTGGAAATATACGTCAGCGGAAACTTACAAACCGATAGCCAACGTATCCGGAAACGCCGAATCCAGATCGCATTGCTGTTTTACAAGCTTCTTGGATCGTCCTTGTCTCAGATGCCTTCTGGATCTCCCAACGTTTCTCAGCCTTCCCCCACGCCGATTACGCTTAAGCCAAGGATCAGATGCGGATCTAATGTGATGGATGCTAGATTGAGAGAGCTACCAGAGAGTCTTCTTCTATGTCGCACACTCCAAAAACCCGAGGAACGGAGGTAGAAATCGCCAGAGAGGAAGAAAAGAGAGAAGGAAGATTTTCAATGTGTTCTTACGAATTTGAGTCATATCGAGTTCGTTCATTTTTTCGGGAGAAAATGGGGCGTATATAGAGAATAACAGAACCCTAAATATCTTGAATCTCATATAGATTAGGACAAGAATGAACATATCTATTAACGATTAAAGATATCCACTAGTAGAATATGTTGTTTAGACTAATAAGAAACATATGATTCATTCTTATCCTAAACTTGTTAGAATAAGATCATTGATCCACGTCTTTTTATGGTGGGAAATCGGTTTAGATCATAACCCGCAAAGTGTGGACAACACCATATGGCAAACAAGATGACTACTCATGCAAATCTCATGAAGAAGGCACCGACCAAACTAGGTAAACTAATGGACGGCAAATCCGCCGGCCACAGAGTTCAAATTTCATATAATAGAGATTAACTCGGCTGATAAAATCACAATAATATAGGAGCAAATCAGCTAATCAATAACATCAATCTCAAATGAAATAAGTAATCATTGACTTCCGGCTTATATCACAGTCATGTGATAAGCAACTAGAATTAATTTCACTCTACATGTCATACTCATACAAAGACGGAAAACAATAACTCTTAAAGAAACATGAAAGCATATCGAAAAGTAGCCGACATGTAGAGTAATGAAACATGCAATAATAAGGCTCACGATGACAGTTGTCCCTGACATGCATGTAGCAATCTGGAGTATCAGGAAAATCAAGTAAGATAATGTTATCAATTCAGATGAAGACCCACTTAACCAAATACGCAAGTTCTAAATTACAGGCTAAAATCAGAGTTGGAATGATAGTTAAGTCAATGTCCTAAATGACAAAACTACAAGAGACGAGTGTTACATCACTGCGTATTCGTGGAATGTGCTCGAGCTGACAAGAACGTAAGGTCTTAAAGGGATGGAATGTGGCATCCCCAGAAGTTGCAATAGTCCTTATATTAGATATAGATAGGGTTAAACCTTTGGTAAGCCGAAACTTAATAGTGAATTTTGAGTAGTGGTTAGTGCTCAAAAACTTCAAAGAGAGTTAAGCATACCTATGGCTAGAGTAGTCTAAGATGGCGTACCTCTTGGAAAGCAAGGTGTCACGTAAATACTTGTATAATCGGTGAGATCCTAGTAATGAGGAAAGAGAGTGAACGAAACAATGATGGAATGGAAAAGGCGCAAGAGGATCCGCAAAGAAGAGAGAGGGTGGCTATAAACAGCTGAAAATGCTCGCAACGAGCTGGGCAAAGAGCCCTTACTTTAATAAAGGAAAGAAAATAAAGGAGATTACCACTGAGATGAGAAGATGTAGGCGAAGATGTACAGTTTTAGTAGAGAGATGGAAAATCGATAATATTAATTGAGTGGCAACACCACCGTAGAGGAGAGAGGCCTAGAAAGAGACAAGTTAATTGAGAATGACTGAAACACGAACGCCTACTCTTAAAATTAAAGGAGTGCACTCTATGTGGCTCAGAGATCGAGTATTTATACAGTATTGTATGGATATACAAGAATAGAGAGAAAAGCAATAAAGGGAAAAAGAAATAAAACAAAGCAGCGCCATGCATGTGACTAATTATCTTGTCGTGTGGGCACTTGTGAAAAACAAGGCAGTCCACTTGTGCATCTAGAAGCTTCCTAGAGTTTTGCGCCACCTAGTATAACAACAATCCTTTTGGTGGTTAAATGTAGTACTAACTTCTTATGTACCCACCGTTTCCTAAGAGCAAGTGGCAAAGGTTTGGTGGTTGTACCGGCGAAAGCTCAATTCGAACTCTAGTTGATTCACATTTCCAGCTAAGTTTATATTCTAAACTGAAATAAACGAAGCGGTTAGCGTCTACCTATCTGCTCAAAAATAACAAAAAAAAAAAAAAACGTATACTTAACTTCCTAATTGCTTTCGGAAGAGTGGATGAGGAGGGTTAATTAATTTAATAAATGAAATGGACAAAACCATGCAGCTCAGCACGCTGCAATCAGGTGAACGTAAAAATTGTCTTAATTAATATGTGCTTATAATATTTTTCTCAGTACCACAGGGTGATGATGAGGATGGTATCATTATAATCAGGTCAACTTTGGTTATTGACAAAAGTGAGGATTATGTAGTAAGCGGTATCGATAAAGAGTAGATACAACCAGTATTTAATTTGTTTACATCCTCTTGTGTATAATACTCATAGACATCAACCTTGCATTAATATCGGTTTTTTTTTTTTTGTATAATAAATTATATATATCTCTGGAATTTGGTTACTAGCTAAGGCAAGATCATCAGGCAATTAGATAAAGAAATGGCCATTTGTATATATTGAATGCTATCTTATGTTAGATTTGGTTTAAGATATTTGCTCCTCATGATAAAAGTTCTTTGATTAACCAACCTCTTTAGCCACCCTTCACATGTGAATCTATATTATTATAACATACATCCTTTAAATTTGATCACTGTGGTTTGCACATCATTAGGAGCCAACACATTATTATAACACATGCAGAAGGATAATGCATATGTGCCTGGAGGTCAATGATTTAAAATCTTGTTGATTGTGTTTAATGATGGATTAAGGTAGGTTATTTAATCTAGTCCATCTTAATAGTAACATTTCCTTCTTGGAGTCATTTTAACTTTTCACTACAAAAAAGGTGTATATCTGTCTAGAATAGCAAACAAATCTTTTTATACAGTTAGAGGATTAAGATGAATTGACTGGACTATGATTAGTCCTTGTGAAAGGTTAATTTATATATTTACATGGAGATCTAGTAATCATTATATGAGGAGGTAATCACTTTAAGTTTTTCTAGTCCAATCCTGTAACTCTCTTCGATTTCTACTTTAATAAAGTGAGCTTAATCATATATGATAAAGTAGTCGGTCGTAGGCTTGCCGAAAACATTTAGCATCTTTTTCAATGCGAATTTTCCTGTTACAGCGTTTTAACTATTATAATGATTAATTTAGAATTTCCGATGAAATTTACTTTAATTCTATCACTTTACTTTCATCCAGACAGAAAAGATCGAGACTGCCAGATGCCTAAATTCGCTGATTCCAAATAAAATTAGTTTTGAAAAGGATCATAGATATTTTTTAGTTTTGAAATGATTATCTATGAGAATAAATTGTAATGGACATATATCTATAGTATAATATGAGTGAACCTGCCTGATTCACCCCCAGCAGTGCATCATTAACAGACCTCTGCAACTCAGGCAAATAGAACATACTCATTTAAAAATCATATAAAATCACATTTGATACATATCCAATCTCGTGTGGGTTTCTACAACTCCCTGCATAGAAATCTCTATGCATGGTAGTTGATATGTATATAGTCGAAGCGATAATCCTTACCATCAAGACATGGAACAATGAGAATTGACGCGTCTAATGAGTGTGCGATCAATAAGTCGTGGTAGCCATTCTAACATAGTATGTTTTTATTTGGTCTTAAATGTATGTAACCTTTACTTTCAAAAATTTTATAAAAAAATTTGAGATAAGCATATAAACAATTGATACTGGTGGATGGCACGGTGAGTGGGGAGTGCCAATTGTGTACGAGGGCATGCAGGACGATGGCCATGTGTCATTCCCTTCATTTGACGATGTGCCTCATACTTCCCCAACCAATTTTGTCAGGAACCATTTTTATCTATTGTTACAGACCAAAGTAGCCAGCATTCTCAGCATCCCAATGCACTTGCCACCCATTTTTAATATTGCAACACAATCTGTGGCAGACTTCAGTGGTGAAGCAACACAACAGTATCTAGCTCAACTAGCTAGTGTATGTACACAGTACACACCACTTGCTGGGAAAAGCGATGTGCAGAGAATCATAAGTAATCTGGTAGGCCTCTATTAACACCTAGCTTGGATACTACGGCTATCATTTTGAAAAACAAGTGATTTCTATTTCCTTCTTCTTTCTTTAAAACTAATTTTGCTTGAAAAGGTAATCGTATTTTGCCATACGGCGGAGCAGGTAGGATTGCCGAGTCACGATTCGAAATTACAGGCTAGGCTTGGGGTCAAGCCACAATCGAGACCTATTATAGTAATTGTGTCGATATGTACGTTTTTAAATGAATGGCTGTCATATTTCTACCAAATTCGAATTTTTAGATAATGTTCACCCAATGATCTAACATCTACATAATGTTTTATTTTAAAGGAATCAAGAGCAACAAAAGCCAATTGGCTTGATCTCCATTAACACACACGCACTCGCACGCGTCGCACACACGCGAACGCAGGCACATCCGCCGCACAACACACCGACACTCACCCTCTCAGCGCACGGACACTGCAGGCGCCGCACGCCACATGCAACTACATGCGGGCCACACACATACGCACAACCGCGCACCACGCTACGAATGCGCGCGCGCGAGCGACGCACACACACGGGCGGCGTGCATCACGCACATTTTGCTGCTTCTCTTTATGCTCTATCTTTTTAAATAAATATGGCAGATAAAAATCAGCATACATTTAATTATCAAAAAATAGTGGTGATTATATCAGTTTTCACAAAGAAGTCCTTTGCCTGATGAAATCAATATCTCTTTCTCTTGGTACCCCAACCTTAAATTTCTTTATCTTCCTCTTTTCCGTTCTCTTCTTACTTTGTTATCCTTCTCCGTTGAAAGAAGGTCTCATAAACTATCTAACGTTCACGTGCAAGTTATCCGAAAGAAAATACACCAATTAGATAACTTCATCTTTGGTTGAATAGTTCAACATTAATCTCTAATCGATCGACTTTGGTTCATGTTTAGGTTGATGCAACACTAACTTGGAAAGAGAAAGAGCATTTTGGTTAATAGGTTCAACTTAACTCTAAGTCGACTCGACTTGTTACATTTTGTTTAGGTTGATGCCCACATTTGGAAGAGAAAGACCAACGTGACCTGCTTTGATACATTTGTCGATCATTGTGTCCATATTTCAAAAAGTTCGAGCAGCTAATCGCTGTATTTGAAGTGTTAACATGACACGACAATCTAATGGGCCTCCATTTGACCTTAGTCTGTTCAGCATCTGTCACATGCCAAAAATACAACAGTTTACATTGCCAACATAAACATACCTCCAAATGATATAGAAACCAGAACATATCATTTAAGTAACTTTTTGGCAGCTTCCAGTTTAGAGAGCTAAGCCAGACCGGGTCGTTGGACGATCAATGTGATAACCGTAGTTTACACATATCTATCTTTTATCCAGCTCTAAAATTGAAATGATACGCGAATTAACAGGGTTCAGTGCAACTGCTTGCAAATGTGAATTCTCATTCTACATTACATTCACTGCCGGCCCGTTGGTCCTCAATGGCCTTGGTGGTGCCTGGCGCTGGCCCATTATCAAGCCAACAAAGAGGGCAGGATAAGAGAATTTGAGGGTAAATGCAAATGATTTCTCTAGGAGAACTACGCTGGGACACTATCGATACACCAAGTGTTTAGTGGTATTAAGTTTTCGGTCTTGGATGAAAAAACAAATACGGTTACGATGATGTGGGCCTAGGGTTGAGTAAGTTATTTGTCTGAATAAATAAATCTAACGGATACAAATACGTCCAGGTTAAATCTAACGGCGAAATCAATAGCATCAAAGCGCTTGTGCTATCTAATAGTATCCAGCCTAGCACTCTTCATTTAGGGTACACTATCTCATTGAGGTAGCATTAAAATTAGCAAAATATAACAATAGCTAGCACATAACTCAACATCAATACCAGTAGTTGACAAAGGTAGAAGTATAATCTAAGTGTTGGCAGTTTTTTAAATGCATATTGAACTTTAAAATATTGAATTATATTGGTGATAATAATATATGTTAGCAATTTGAAAAGTTTCATTAGTGGCAGTTAGAATGTTCGCATTAAAACAGTGACATTTTATTCAAAATTTTTATTAAAGTGAAAAATTCGGGGTATAACTGTGCATAGAGATGTACTAAATCGAACATATTATAAGATTACGGTTACTAAATTGAAAATTTTATAATTAGAGAACTGACGTCAAAGATGCAGAAAGTTTCAACCAACTACAACTTTATCTAATCAAAAATTAAATGTTTGTTACACAATAAACTACTAAGGGTAAAACTCCAATTAAGCACCTATTTCCTAGCGCCTATTTGCACTAGTCCCGCCTCTGTTTCTAATATTGTTGTTTTCTATGCTATAGTTTTTTATTTTAATTTATCGTAACAAATTCATAAAATCATAAATGGCAAAGTATTAAATCATACGATGACAAAATGTATTAATATTTTGCCACCGTTATGGTTTCATAGGTTCTATAAATATATTCACCATAAGCCAATAGAGTCTTTCATGAACTTATAACATAAGATGACTAGGTATAATTAGAGAAATTAAACTTCATATCACCACCAACCGTGGTTTCGCACTATCCATTAGTATTCCTGTAATTTAAAATGTATCCTTATACTATATGGTTTCGTTTTCTCTTTCCCGTTCATGTCCCTATATTAATTTTTCTAATTAAATAATGGT
>NW_017890623.1:0-5879 GCF_001540865.1 Ananas comosus | reverse complement strand
AGTATTTTATACGCTAAAAAAAATGTTTTCAATCATTAAAAAATAAGAGACGAAACACGTGACTTTAATCTTAATTTTACATTTAAAAAAAAAAAAACGACGGCTACCGGTTCCCCGAGCTGCGCTGGGCGACGTCCGCGCCCGCGCGTGGGCACGCGTGGCGCGCCCGGTCCGGGCGACGCACGCCGCCGGGCCTGGGCACGCGTCGCGCGCCCGAACCGGGCGACGTCTACGCCCGCGCGTAGTCGTACGTAGCACATCCGAGCCGGGCGACGTCCGCGCCGGCGCGTGGGCGCGACAGTGCGGGGCCCTGGGTCGCCTTCGGGCGGGCCGCGCACGGGTCTGGGCGGTATGCAGATTTTGCATATTCCGCAGATTTTTATTGTTATTATTTTCGTTATTATTCTCTGTAGATCCTCATAGTCTCATATTATTTACAGATTTACGATGTTGGTCCCTATTCCTATTTTGACATTTAGGTGATTTATTTTATATTTCACTATGTTCTTTTAGGGTCTATGTTCACGATATCCATCTATGTATCCACCGGAGATATGTACCTATGTTTTGGAGAGTGAGAGAGTTGATGTTTTTCTTTCTCATTTGGTGGATCCGTTTCATGGCGAGGAGCGATCGATCGATTCGCTAGGGGAACGGCGCTAGGGCACGGAGGCGGCCACGGCTTCCGAGACTTTTCATTTGGTATTTTGTCCCCGCACTCTTGATAATTTTTATCAAGGGTCACCCGTTAATGACTGAAGTCACTTACGTGGTGCTCCGGGTTTCGATGTTTTCTACAGTCACTGATATTTTCATCATTTCGCTTTCCATTCATTTTTACAGTGAATGATGGTGTACTATAGAGATGCATCGTATTAATCGTATTCATACTTCGTTGATACGTACTTCATTTTCAGAGGTTGATAGTATTACAAGTGTCACGCTTTATCATTTCAAGGCAACAAATGATAAGATCAGTTACAGGTTTATCATGTGATTCAGTAGTAGACAGGTGTACCGTATTACTTATGAGTTTCGGTTTAGACTTCTCTGGGTGGGCTTCCGACAGATACCGGGACTCTGGGTGGGCATCCGACAGACCGGCCACGGCTCGGATTACCGGGGCACCATCAGTAGTAAGGGTGGGATCCTTACTCGGACAGGGTGCCGTTAGGTGAAGCCGCGGGTTAGGGCGTGCCGCTTATACTTAGCGCTAGCGATAGAGGCCTCACGGCCGAACATCCCTCGCTGGGAGTGTTCGTACACGCTTACTCGTGTTACCGTTCATCAGGTTGCTAGACAGTGTTCGTGGTTCAGGAGTACAGATTATTGTACCTTATATAGTTTATAGGGTTTCCGGACAGAGATACAGTAGTACAGAGATTGTACCTTATATATCGTCTACATGTTACCGGAT
Source organism: Ananas comosus (assembly GCF_001540865.1). Taxonomy (NCBI): domain Eukaryota; kingdom Viridiplantae; phylum Streptophyta; class Magnoliopsida; order Poales; family Bromeliaceae; genus Ananas; species Ananas comosus. Next base: position 4,462 of record NW_017890623.1, on the reverse strand, counting down.
AGTAGTACAGAGATTCAACGTAAAAGTATCAAATGATTAAGGTTCATGGGGAAATACTGTGAAAACAAGTTGCTCAGGGTTCGTACCGTAATTATACAAGTACTACGTATCAAGTGAGTTAAGATCGTACCTCTGTACAAGAGTTGAACGTCTTGGTTTGTGATAGGTGTTACGCACGTTAGATGTGTATATCGAGATGATATTCCTCATGTTTAAAATGCTATGTACTCCGTACGTACAATTCACAAGATTTTAAGTATATTTAGTACAAATCGTACTTAAACGTAAGTTTTTATGAAATGTTTTTCAAATCTTCCGTATCCCTGGTAAAACGGGGTAAAAGTACTTCAGTTTGGATGGTTTTAGTTGAAGAAGCAAAGCGGCTTGCTTCCATAGGTGTTCGAAGGATCATGGGATCTTTGTATTTTTTATTCCAGTGGGTTTGCTTTGCTTCTCGTTTATCGAGTTTGTGATTCGAAGAGTTCGATCCCAACCTCTTTTGAGTGGAGTTCACTTTTTAGGAGAAAATTAGGAGTTTACCTTCCATCTCCAGAGGGTTAGATTGGATATATTTCCAAGGTTTGGTAAGTTTACTCTAGTTCTTCGGAGTTTAGTTCCTAGGGGTTTAGATTGGGATTTTAGGTTTTAGATCCCAAATCTGTTCGTTTTTCGAGGTTTTGGTTTTAGATCTCCTTCTTTGGAAAGGTGAATGGAGATCCTACGAGGTTTGGTTCGAGTTTTAGAAGTTCCCAACTTCTAACTAGGTGGTGTTTCGAGGTTTTCGTTCGAGGTTCGGAGGTTTCCACTCTTTACTCCTTCTTCTACTACGAGGTTCCGGAGGTTCGTTCGAGTAAGAGGAGAAGAAGAGGAAGAAGAGGAAGGGAAAGAGAGAGATCTTCACATCCTTCTCACACTCCCTCTCTTTTACTCTCACTCTCCCCTCCTCTCCGACGGATATCGGAGATTCCATTGTTTTAGGTCAATCCGGGGAGTTTTTGAGTTTAAATGTAGTCTAGCCAGACCCGTCAAAAGCGGGTCTCCCTGGCCAGAGGGGCTGGACCCTGGCCAGAGAGTCGGACGGGGGTTTTTAGGTTGCAAGCCCTTGGCCAGAGGGACGCGCCCTGGCCAGAGAGGGGCGCGTCTGCGCGAGCCCCTGGCCAGAGCTGACGGTCCCTGGCCAACGGAGCGGCCGACGCGTCATGACAAGTGACCCCCTGGCCAGAGAGGATAGTCCCTGGCCAGGGGCTCTCATTTTTGAGAGTCCTGAGTCGGTTTTGAGAGCTCTAGCTTGAAAATCCGGCTATATGGTAGCTGTCGGGGGGTGGTTCACGCCTTTTCAAGCCTTATGTTTAGCTTGTGAACTTGGAGCGGAGCGTTAAACGTTTCCAGGTCACACGATGTGCGCGCGTGGCGCGCCCAAACCGGATGACGCCCGTGCCGGCACGTGGGCGCGCGTACCGTGCCCGGGCCGGGCGAAGCCCTCCCCCCGCGTCGACGTGCGTGACGCGCCCGGACCGGGGACACCCACGCTGCACGTGGACGGACGCGCCCGAGCCGAGCGACGCCTGTGCTGGAGGCGCGCGTGACGCGCCCGGGCCGGGCGACGCTCGTGCTCCGCGTGGGCGGGTGTCGTGCACCCGGGCCGGGCGACGCCTTCGTGAGCGGGCGTGGCGCGCCCGGGCCGGGCGACGCCCACGTATGGGCGCTCGTCACGCCCTGCGTATGGGCGCTCGTCACGCCCCGCGAACTCCCGGACCGGGTCGGGCGTCCCGTGATGCCCACCCAAACAGGCGGGCCGGGCCGAACGACACGCGTCCCCGCGCCGGGATGCCCTAAACCCTCCAGATTACCTGGGCCGGGCCGAGCGTCGCGCGTCAGGTCCTAAATATTTTTTATTATTATTATTATTATTATTTAAGGATACACCATTTAAAAAAATAAAGGACACACCAATAAAAAAAACCCTATATATATATATATTCAATTTTGAAAAAACTAAAACTAATTTTATTTTCCTTTTAATCTTTTTAATCGATTTCACATAGAAAACAACAAAAAATTGTAGAACTAATATACATAAAATTGATCAACAAATGATCATAAAGCGAAAACAAGGACACATGCTCTGATACCAATTGTTGGAAATAATACGGTAGCGGAAACTTACAAACCGGATAGCCAACGTATCCGGAAACCCGAATCAGATCGGATTGCTTGTTTTACAAGCCTTCTTGGATCGTCCTTGTCTCGATGCTTCTGGATCTCCCACGTTTCTCACCTTCTCCCACGCGTACGCCTTAAGCCAAGGATCAGATGCGGATCTAATGTGATGGATGCTAATTGAAGAGGGCTACCAGAGTCTTCTTCTATGTCCACACTCCAAAACCCGAGAACGTAGGTAGAAATCCCAGAGAGGAAGAAAAGAGAGAATAAGGAAGATATTTCATGGGTTCTTACGAATTTGATCATATTCGATCGTCTCTTTTTTCGGAGAGAAAATGGGGCGTATATATAGAATAACAGAACCCCTAAATATCTTGAATCTCATATAGATTAGGATAAGAATGAAGATATCTATTAACATATAATAGATATCCACTAGTAGATATGTTTTTTAACTAATAAGAAACATATGATTCATTCTTATCCTAAACTTATTAGAATAAATCATGATCCACGTCTTATGTGGATCGGGTTAGATCATAACCCGTCAATGTGGACACACCATATGGCAACAAAGATGATACTCATGGCAAATCTCATGAAGAAGGCACCGACCAACTAGGTCAAATCTAATGGAGCAAATCCGCCGGCCACAAGGTCAAATTCATATAATAGAGATTAACCGACTGATAAAATCAAATAATATAGGAGCAAATCAGCTAATCAATAAAATCAAATCTCAATGAATAAGTAATCATTGACTTACCGGCTTATATCACAGTCATGTGGATAAGCAACTAGAATTAATTTCACTCTACATGTCATACATCATACAAAGACGGAAAACAATAACTCTTAAGAAACATGTAAAGCATATCGATAAAGTAGCCGACATGTAGAGTAATGAAACATGCAATAATAAGGCGTCACGATAAGTTGTTCCACTTGACATGCATGGTAAAGCAATTGGAGTATAAGGAAAAATCAAGTAAGATACAATTTTATCAATTCAGATTGAAGAACCCACTTAACCAAATACCAAGTTCTAAATTACAGGCTAAAATCAGAGTTGGGAATGATAGGTTAAGTCAATGTCTAAATGACAAGACTAGCAAGACGAGTGTTACATCACTCGGTATTTGTGAATGTGCTCGAGTCTGACAAGAACGTAAGGTCTTAAAGGTGGGAGGAATGTGGCATCCCCAGAAGTTGCAATAGTCCTATATTTTAGATATAATAGGGTTAAACCTTTTAACCAAATTATAGTATTTTGAGTAGTGGTTAGGCTCAAAAGATTAAAAGAGTTAAGCATACTATGGCTAGAGTAGTTCTAAGATGGGTGACTCTCTTGGAAAGCAAGGTGTCACGTAAATACTGTATAATCGGGTGAGATCCTTAGTAATGAGGAAAGAGAGTGAAGGAAACAATGATGGAATGGAAAAGGCGGCAAGAGGATCCCGCAAAGAAGAGAGAGGGTGGCTATAACAGCTGAAAATGCTCGCAACGGAGCTGGGCAAGAGCCTTACTTTAATAAAGGAAGAAAATAAAGGAGATACCACTGAGATGGAGAAGATGTAGGCGAAGACTGTACAGTTAGAGAGAGATGGAAAAAGATAATATTAATTGAGGCAACACCCACCGTAGAGGGAGAGAGCACTAGAAAGAGACAAGTTTAATTGAGAATGACTGAAACACGAACCCTACTCTTAAAATTAAGGGAGTGCATCTATGTGGCTCAGAGATCGAGTATTTATACAGTATTTATGGATATACAAGAAATAGAAGGAAAAGGAAAAAGGGGAAAAGAAATAAAACAAAGCAGACCATGCATGTGAAGCTAATTAATCTTAAATTGCGTGTGGCACTCTGTGAAAAAACTAAGCAGTCCACATGTGGCATAACTAGAAGCTTCCTAGAGTTTGGCCACCTAGTAAATCACAATTCTTTTGGTGGTTTTAATGTAAGATAACATACTCGTCTTAATGTAACCCCACGTTTCTCTCAGAGCAAAGTGGCAAAAGGTTGGTGTTGGTTAACCAACACCCAGCGAAACTAAAACTTCGAATCCTAGTTGATTCAAACATTTCACGCTAAGTTTATTCTAACATAAATAAAACAAGCGGATTACAGCGTCGCTAAGCTCGCACGTATCTCTCAAAAGAAAAACAAAAAAAAAAAAAAAAAAAAAAAACGTATACTAACTAGATGAATCCTAATGTGCTTTCGGAGAAGCTTTGGATGAGGAGGGTAATTTAATTAAAAATGAGGATCAAAATGCATGGCAGCTCTCAGCACGGCG